>NW_015114378.1:156347-158313 GCF_001443285.1 Poecilia latipinna | reverse complement strand
AGATGGACATATTATTGTGTATATAGTGTCATTAGAATATTACTTTACTGTATTTATGTCCACCGGAGAGATACTAGCTAATGTTAGTTTCTGTACTTGGTGTAATACCGGGTTCAGCCCCGCTATGAAGGATAACTGAGATTCTGTAAATCTAAAACAATAATTATGCTCTAACATTGGCTTAGATTATCTGACACAAGAGCCTATATTAGAAATGTGACAGTGTAACATATATTATAAAACTTATATTACTTGTTATAACATTCATCAGCAAAGTTTACACAGGTGGTAAAGACTATTATTTATATTCTTTCACTCTGTCAAAAGTAAGATACATCCTAAATCTTCCGTTTTTGTTTTGAAAGTTTCCTAAAGACACGATGTGAGGAAGAAGAGGGAGAAATCTATAAAGAGAGACGGATTCACTGCAGCACGGATGAATCTCACATCGGATTTTGGACTCAATCTCAGCTGCTGAATCACTCTGAAGCTAGAACTCTGGAAAACAGCCGACAGATCATTTATATTAGGCTGTACATGTTTATATGTATGATACATATAAGCATGTATCTAATATATATTATTCAGTATTAATCATTATTAATCTGTGTCATTATTAATCATTTATTTGTGTTTGTATATTTATATAAATATGTATTGATATTACTAAATAATTTGTTAAATAAATTATGAACGGCTGGGTGCTTTGTAAAATGCTCATCATACATCAATATCAGAATATTCTATTCCTATTCTATTGTTATAGCCACTAGGCATATTTAAATATAATGAACTATGTATCAATACAATTAAAAATACTTAAAAAATACAATTGTTTATAAATGTAGCTTTGATAGATGTTTGAATAAGGTTTCCAGTACAAAAAAGCGTGTTATGATCAATTAAATGCGCTGATACGTCATTGTGCCTGCTAAACACATAACGCTGGGTGGAGTGGTTGACTATTTTTATAGAGGCTGTACTAGAATGCCGTGATGACCAATAGACTACTCATTCAGAGGCAGCATATCTATCCTGATGTGTATTTTGATATTATGTTGATTTAACTGTTACTACAAGGTATATACCTCTTCGGGAATAGTAAGGTATGACGAACACAGGTAATAATTTGAGGGTTATTTCGCGAAATGTGAGAGGTTTGGGAAATGCCACCAAGATTACTAAGGTTATGGCTCATTTGCAGCAACTTAAAGGGGACATAATCTTCTTACAAGAGACACATCTTCGTAATAGGAAAATAATGCAACTTAAAAGAAGTTGGATTAGCCATGTATTTCATTCTAGATTCAATGCAAAGGCTCGAGGAACAGCCATATTTATTTGTAATAATATGCTTGAACAACACAAAATAATAGCGAACACGGAGGGCCGTTTCATAATTGTGTTCAGCAAATTGCAAAACTCTCTGGTGATACTAGCTAGTATCTACGGTCCAAATTGGGATGATTATAGCTTTGTGTCCAGATTTATTTGTTTTCATCTATGCCTGATATTGAAAACTATTATTTAGTTATGGGGGAGACTTTAATATGGCTAACCCACTTAGACAGATCCTAAAAAAAAAAAAAACAATCTCATTATTTAATCCTGCTAAAAGCCTTAATGTTTTCAAAACTCAGTTGGGACTAGTGGATCTGTGGAGACATGGGAATCCGACACTTAAGCAGTTTTCCCTTTTTTCCCCCCATGCCCACCGTACCTATACATGCATAGATTTTTTCCTTATTGACATTAAACTGCTTTCTAAAATAAAAGCTTGTGATTATCACACTGCAGCTATATCTGACCATGCACCAGCTTCCTTAGATTTAGAACTGGTCTGTCAATCCCGTTGTTTTAAATTTTGGAGATTTAATTCTATGCTGCTTACCAGTGGTGGAGAAAGTACTCAAAAAATGTACTTAAGTAAAAGTACAAATTCACAGACAAAAATGTACTCAAGTAA
>NW_015114378.1:144745-151570 GCF_001443285.1 Poecilia latipinna | reverse complement strand
C
Organism: Poecilia latipinna; assembly: GCF_001443285.1. Taxonomy (NCBI): domain Eukaryota; kingdom Metazoa; phylum Chordata; class Actinopteri; order Cyprinodontiformes; family Poeciliidae; genus Poecilia; species Poecilia latipinna. The sequence continues at coordinate 151,569 of NW_015114378.1, read as the reverse complement.
CTGGGAACAATCAATGGGGAAGACGCAGAGAACAGAGACTCACAGGACAGAAACTGAACACAGAAAAACCTTAATATAAATACACAAAATCACAGATCATGACAGTATCTGGTTGAAAATAATTTTGAATGCTCATTAAGTGAAAAGATACACTCATGTGCCTAAAACTATACATTAAATTATGCATTCTGAATAACAAGCTGTATGAACTTCTGCCAGACAAATATTTGATCAGAATAATTTTGTTCAGCTCTAGTTATTATGCTACTTGTATTAAGAAATAATTGTATTGCACTTTATAGCAACCAGTCATGTTAACTAGGCATTTGTCTGCCAGTCTACCATTCTGACAGTGTGCAGCAAGGGACATTTTTGGAATGGTATTTAAATAAATGCTGAATTAAGATCACATTGTTTTTGGTTTTTGTTTATGTTCTTTTTTTTNAACCAAATCAGCAGAAGATGCCTCAGCACTGAGGGATATTGTTGTTCTGGTCGATGGATTATTGATGTGAGGGCTCCACAGACAACATTTCACAAGTAAGATGGACATATTATTGTGTATATATTGTGATTAGAATATTACTTTACTGTATTTATGTCCACTGGCGAGATACTAGCTAATATTAGCTACAGTGCTTGGTGTAATACGGGTTCAGCCCCGCTATGAAGGCTAACTGAGATTCTGTTAATCTAAATTATTAATTATTCTCTAACATTGACTTAGATTATCTGACACAAGGGCCTATATTAGAAAGCAAACAATATAACACATATTATAAAACTTATATTATGTATTATAACATTCACCAGCAAAGTTTACACAGGTGGTAAAGACTATTATTTATATGTAATTATTTCACCAGTAAGATCTTCCGTTTTTGTTTTGAAAGTTTCCTAAAGACACGATGTGATGAAGAAGAGGGAGATATCTATAAGGAGAGACGGATTCACTGCAGCACGGATGAATCTCACATCGGATTTTGGACTCAATCTCAGCTGCTGAATCTCTGAAGCTGGAAATCCTCGGCTGGAAAACAGCCGACAGATTATATATATTAGGCTGTACATGTTTATATGTATATATACATATAAACATGTATCTAATATATATTATTCAGTATTAATCATTATTAATCTGTCATTATTAATCATTATTTGCGTTTGCATATTTATATACATATGTATTAATATTACTAAATTTATTACATAAATTATGAACGGCTGTGTTGTTTGTAAAATGCTCATCATACATCAATATCAGAATATTCTATTCATATTCTATGGTTTTCCCCACTAAGGGTATTTAAATATGCTGAACCATATTTCAGCATATTTAAATATTTATGCTGAACTATGGTTCAGCATACTTCAGCCATATTTTTCCTTAGTGGGGAAATCAATGCAATTAAAAAATACTTAAAAAATACAATTGGTTATAAATGTAGCTTTGATAGATGTTTGAATATGGTTTCCAGTAACAAAAAAGCGTGTTATGATCGATTAAATGCACTGATATGTCATTGTGCCTGCTAAACATATAACGCTGAATGGAGCGGTCAACCCTTCCAAGATGGCTGCTCTAAATCTCATCAGTGATAATAGGCGAGAGCGGTCCATGAGGGTCTATGCTTATATTATGTCTATGATGTGTGCACTGAATTCCAAAATCTGTCCCTGACACAGAGACACCAAGTGTACAGTACGTACGCTGGCAGCAATAAACCAATCTGGTGTACGTAAAGTACGTACGTAATGCAAGGCATGACCGTTCACCTGCTCCCAGTAGAGTAGGGCACCCAATTGATTTTGCTATGTTTTTCCATTATTCTCATGTTTCTCTGCTGAAACTCATACTGCAGACTATTCCCCATAACTTATTACAACTTTTATTTGGTATTCGGCTTCAGGACCCACACCACTATTTTGATACACATATACAGACATGTGCACATGTAGAAAATATGTTTTTATGCCTATAACTTGAAAATGGCATGTCCCATTAACAAAGTTGATATGGGCAGTTTTCTTGAGAGAGTTTCCAACAGATGAGCCACTGTGCAAAAGATTTTTTGGTGGATTCTTTTTTCAGCAAAGAGCCAGGAAGAATGCATTTGCCAAAACCAATCTCGTCTCCTAAGACCAACTCTGAGCCCAATAAAACTTGAGACAATATAAGCTAAAGAAGAAACAAAATTTTTTTATTGTGACAGATTTTTGATTTTTTTTGCCCAAATACGACATGATAGCTAATTAAACATCACTACATAGAGGACCTATAGGGGCGATTATGGAGTGAACTTTTGGTGAATATCTAGAATTTGTCATTTTTTTGTGTAATAATGCCACCCAAGACCTCCAAAATGAACTTTTAACACTTCTTCCTGACTGATTACTGTGGAGGTGCAGATCATGCACAAACACTTCATCAATGAGGCTGTTGCGTTAACTGTTTTATTTCTACCTCTGTAAAGGGTATCACTGTGTGCTGAACTGTTCGGTTGTTGTTCTAAATTTAGTTATGACAAGACTTTATTACAGTTTGGGTGGTCTATATATCTAATATCATCAGTGATTATCGCAGATTCCAATGGGCGGTATATTATAGTAACTGGGAAACTTTACAATTTGAATGTGATTTTAGCAAATGTTTATACCCCAAACTATGACAACCCTAAATTTTTCTCTCATCTTGTTAAGTTGCTCCCCTATCTAAATTCTCATTTGCTGATCATGGGAGGGGATTTTCATCTATGTCTTGACCCTGGGCTGGATGGGTCATCGGCGAAGCCGGTCTATGTTACATCCAAGTCGGCAACTTATCTGAAGTTCTTTCTTTCAGAATATGGTATTGTGGACCTTTGGCACTTTTTGCACCCCCAGGACAGACAATATTCCTTCTTTTCCCATGCCCTTGGGAGTTATAGTAGAATTGATTACTTCTTTATTGATAATAATCTAACCTCATATGTCCAGAACTGTGACTACAAGCCCATAGTGATCTCTGACCACGCTCCTCTTAATTGAATTTAACATACCTGAAACAGAGGCCCAGAGAAAGCATTGGAGGTTCAACCCCCTCCTATTGTCTGATGAAAACTTTGTTAAATTTATGTCTAACCAGATCTCCCTATTTTTAGAAATTAACACCCCAGATATCTCAGTTTTTACTGTCCGGGAAGCTCTCAAGGCGTACATAAGAGGTCAGGTAATATCCTTTGTGGCTAAGAAGAAAAGGGACTCCCTGTCCAAGCAAATGGATCTTGAGAGACAAATTGCAGATTTGGACACTAGGAATGCACAAGATCCATCCCAACAATTGCACAAGGAACACTGTAGGCTTCCAGTAAAACACGATCTAATTACATCTCAGTCGATTGAATATTTACTGCTGAAAAATAGAAGTAGCACATACGAGCACGGCGATGAGGCTGGGGAGGTTTTGGCGAGGCAGCTTAGGAGTGCAAGGGCCAAATTAACTATGGTGGGATAACATCTCAGGATGACACTATCATTATGGACCAGCAAGGAATAAATTATGCTTTTCAACATTATTATAATAAATTATATAGCTTTGATAATTGTTGTAACCCCTATCTTTTGCAGAACTTTTTTGGATGTTTACCCATCCCCAATCTAAACCCGGATCAAGTTGCTGCCCTGGACATGCCTATTTCGGAGCGGGAGATTTTAGGAGCAATCAAATTGTTACAACCCCAGAAGTCGCCTGGCCCAGATGGCCTGCCAAGCGAGTTTTATGCAGCATTCTCTGACCAGCTAGCTCCAATTTTGGCAAACATGTATAAATATTCTTTCAAGAAGGGGATCGCTCCCTCCAACCTTGAATCAAGCCTGCATAACATTGCTACTTAAAAAGATAAGAACCCCACAGAATGTTCATCGTACAAGCCGATATAATTACTGAACAGAGTAGAGTGGATTTATATGTTTGAAACTTTGGAGAAATTTGGTTTTGGTGGGCCATTTATATCTTGGGTTAAGTTGCTGTACTCCTCTCCATCAGCCATGATTCTGACAAATAACTTCTACTCTAAACCATTTAGCTTGCACCACGGGACCCAACAGGGGTGCCCACTTAGCCCTTTACTTTTTGCTTTGGCTATTGAACCTCTGGCTCTGGCAATAAGGACAAATAACTCTTTTAAAGGTATCACCAGGGGCAGGGTTGAGCATAAGCTTTCTCTCTATACTGATGACCTTTTGTTATACATATCGGCGCCAGAACGGAGCATCCCTCACATCTTAGCACTCCTCTCTCAGTTTGGGGAAATCTCTGGGTATAAAGTAAACATGCACAAAAGTGAGCTTCTGCCTATGGACGCCTGCCTAGATTATATCACAAGTGCTACACCTTTTAAAATAGCTAATCATAGCTTTGTCTATCTAGGTATTACAATAACAAAGACTTTTGATGACCTCTATAAGAATAACTTTGAGAAACCCAACATGACCTAAATAAGGTAATAAGTAATAATAATAGGAAGAGTGAATACAATCAAGATGTCAGTGCTCCCTAGGTTCATATACCTCTTTCAGTGTTTCCCTGTTGTCATTCCAGGTGCTTTTTTTAAAAAGTTAGATTCTGCCGTTTCAACTTGCATTTGGAATGGCAAAAAGCCTCGTCTTAAGAAAGACCACCTAAGGAAATCAAAGCAAGATGGGGGTTTGGCCCTTCCCAATATCCAACACTATTATTGGGTATGTAATTTGTATTGTCTGTCTTTTTGGGTGCACTACAGCTCCAATGATGATGGTCCCATTTGGGTGCAGATGGAAAAACTCTCATGTGCTGCTCTTTGGAGTTGCTCCTTAGGGTTTAGGTTTGCCTACTGGAGGCAGAAAGGTAATTGCATTCTCAACTTTGCTAGCACACCGCCTAATTCTCTTTAGATGGAAGGATGCTGCCCCACCAACAGTGTCAAACTGGATAAAAGATGTACTGCTTAACCTAAAACTAGAGAAAATCAGGTATGTGATGAGAGGCTGAGAATAAATGTCATAAAACTTGGAAATCGTTTATGATCTTTTTCAATAAACCCTCAATGGTTCAGGAATAGCAGACCTTGGAAATTTTTGCTGAGCAGTGGCTCAATAAATCTTGACATAAATTTTTGTATGATCTTAGTTTTTCTTTCTGCTACACACCTTGTAGGCGACAGTATTTAGGGAAATGTTGGCCATTTATTGGGTGGGCTGTGTTTTGTATATTTTGTCTTTCCTCTTCCTTGGTTTTGCATATAATTGTCAGGTTGCCGGGGGGTGGGATGCGAAGAATGAACCAACAGGGAGACAACGCCATGTAGTCTTTTTATTCATCATTTTCAAAATCAAGGTATGATACAGACTCAGAAAACTATTCGAACCGAAAATACCCTGACTGATCTCAGACTGATGACCACCATGGAAAACAGGCCCTGCAACCCGGCGTCTAGCCTAGTTCTGACGAGAATCCCACCAACCCCAACTCACACACTCAGACATAAGTAGCCAGCAGAACAGGTGAGAGAGATTACTCATTAAGGACCTATGGCAACAACCGAGGACACAATTAGCAGGGAACACTTAAAACCATACAGGGCCAAATTAGACCCGGAATTAAGGCAGAAACAATGTAGAGGAAAATAAACACATCATGACAATAATATGAATACTAATAAATATATTAAACACTAAACATCACTACATACATAGCTGCAAATTTCAATTGCCCATAATTTTGGAACAGTAAAAAATTTCATACCACCAAACACAGTATTGATAATGTCTAGCTAGTTTTCGGCAACGTCCACCACTAGGTGACACGGTAAAATTGCGAAATATGCTATGCAAAAACTGCTGATCAGATTTTTTTCACATGCAAAAACCGCTGATCAGATTTTTTACACAAGCCTTTGCTTGTGTATTGAATGTTATGAACAAACAAACAAAATCAGTCCATCAAAATTTTCTCAGATTTTTAGGATGCTTTCCCTGAATTGTTCTGAACACTCCATCCACTCTATGTATGGACCTATCTTCATATGGATTAGGATAGGATTAGGGGTAAGGGTCAGAGACTAGACTCAGAGGGGTGCAGAGTCATATAATAGGCACACACTTGTAAGAGTAGAAATACTATTTAAGGAGTTGTTTTTGGGAAAGGATTTTGGCACCTCTCTAGGTCAAGCTGGCCTGACTCCTTTCCTTCCATTTGCGTGCAAAGCGCAAATGGAACCAAAATGACTTGGAAAGGAAGGCTGTTTGGACTGAACAGAACAACAATTTGAGATAAATTGGCCTATTCAGCAATTCTGAAATGGAGCAGATGTTGAGTTCATGAGGTTTCAAATATTTTAAAGGTCATCCAATACACACTTATTATGTGGCACGCCAGAATTTTTACACAAATTAAGGGTAGCACGCCATTGGTCGAAACTTTCCAAACTCACCTGAGTGAAGATTAGAGTGCATAAAAAAGGGTGATGTTATGAATACGGGGAGATTTTTTGTTGAGACTTTGGAAGATTTTTGAGTATTGAACTGGTGAAACTGTAATGAGGAATCCGTGGCGGAGCGTGTAATAAATCTCCAGCTCATCTGTGGTCTAGCAGCAAGAATTATTTCTCTGTGCATTATTTCTTTTGCTTATATATTTAAGAGTTTAGCCACCTTTCAATTCTCCAATAAAAATGTTGACCCCAACATGATCTGAACACGCAACCTTCTCCAATACACTCAGGCATTTAAGTGCTGGCAGGCTGCTCCTCATATACTCCTAGCTGAGGAGGTAGATTGATCAGAGGTGTGCTGAATCCAGACAGCTG
>NW_015114378.1:141097-142787 GCF_001443285.1 Poecilia latipinna | reverse complement strand
TAGCCTAGTTCTGACGAGAATCCCACCAACCCCAACTCACACACTCAGACATAAGTAGCCAGCAGAACAGGTGAGAGAGATTACTCATTAAGGACCTATGGCAACAACCGAGGACACAATTAGCAGGGAACACTTAAAACCATACAAGGCCAAATTAGACCCGGAATTAAGGCAGAAACAATGTAGAGGAAAACATAAACACAAACGCATCATGACAGAACCCCCCCTCCCACAAAGGCGGATACCACACACCCAAAATCCAACCATCAGAGCAGAAAAAAATAAAAAAATAAAAAATTCAAAACAAAAACAAATCAACCCCCCCTAAAGGTCTGTAAGTCCAAATTCCCCTGAAAGAGGTGAGAGAACGAACTGGAAAAAGCACCCAAAAAGGGCGAGAAACCAACCAAACAACAAAAATCACTGTCAAATTAACAGTCCACAGATAATCTCCGAGGAGTCCGAAAACTGGACGTCTGACCAGACGGGTCCAGCAAATTAACACATTGACGTGCAAGACTGTTCGGTCCACTTCAGGAGGGGTTCATCTGCGAGGGACGCAGATGAACCCCTGGTCCACTTGCGGTCCCACCAAACGGCCGTAGCTGAATCCGAAAATCAGGTGGCTGGCCAGGTGGCTGCTGCTGAGACCAAAGTTCGTCAGGGGGGCAACCCGATGGTTGCAGCCAGATCCAAACAGCTCCCCGAAGGTGAACCGACAACCGCCTAGGTCCTCTGCCTCGTAGCTGGTACAGTCTTTGAGTCCAGGCAGAGGAAACCCTGCGGTGAAGCCACCGGCAGTGGGCAACACTAGTGTTCCGGCGCCAGCGAGATCCCCGGATCCCAGTAGCAGGATTCCACCCATCCTCTGGAAAGTTCGTGAGCGCAGACGTCGGATCGCACTGACCCAATGAAACGGGTGTGAACGCTGGAGAAGAGTCACACTGATCCTCCGGAACAGACGAGAACGCTGGAGCAGGTCAGACTGAACAGCTCCACTAGAATCCCATAAAGAAAACCCACTAGGCGCTCCACAGCTACTTCAGGACTGTGTGGCTTTAAGCCGCGACCCTCACTGGAACGAGGTGGGGTGCTGGATACGGAGACCTGCACCGAGCTTGGTAACTGAGCTGAGTCCGTCACAAGAGCTTCCGATGAATCAGGTAAGTCCAAGACCGAAAGACCCAAACCGGTTGCCCCGGCAGGAAGGTCCAGGGGTGTGGAGAGAGACCGAGGAACAGGAGGCCTCATAACAACGGGCGCGAATTCAGACCGAACCCGGGAGGGCGAACGTCCCACAGGTCGTCCTCCCACAGGCGTGGGGGAGAAAATGACTGGGGACTTCTGCCGTCACCGCTGTGGTCCATCCAATCTGTGTGGTGGGATTCTTCTGTCAGGTTGCGGGGTGTGGATGCAAAGAATGAACCAACAGGGAGACGACTCCGTGTAGTTTTTCTTTTATTCTTCATCGTTTTCAAAATCAAGGTATAATACAGACTCAGGAAACTACTCGAACTGAAAATACCCTGACTGATCTCAGACTGATGACCACCATGGAAAACAGGCCCTGCAACCCGGCGTCTAGCCTAGTTCTGACGAGAATCCCACCAACCCCAACTCACACACTCAGACATAAGTAGCCAGCAGAACAGGTGAGAGAGATTACTCATTAAGGACCTCTGGCAACAAC
>NW_015114378.1:132229-139501 GCF_001443285.1 Poecilia latipinna | reverse complement strand
ACCTTCTCCAATACACTCAGGCATTTAAGTGCTGGCAGGCTGCTCCTCATATACTCCTAGCTGAGGAGGTAGATTGATCAGAGGTGTGCTGAATCCAGACAGCTGACACACCTTCCAGGTAGGAGCAGCCTCTTGGCACCATCTAGTGGATGATGAAGGAAGCAGCAGACAAAAGAGATTCTCCAGAGGCCCAAAAACCCCAATTCTCAACAAAAGGCTTACTTGTACTTTATTGTGGCTGACCAGCACATATTCACAATGAAGATTTTTTTTATGATTTATCTTAAAATAATGCACTCCTGTACCCTCATCGCTAAATCAAATGCCAGCCAATCCCCCATTTCTGTTTGACTGCTCATTGAGGAATGCAATGGACTCTGAATTGGAAGGCTGCAGGTTTGATTCCAGGTTAAAACACATTAATACCCGTGGTGGGTGGGGTGGTGCATGGGCAGGACCTGCTGGGTTGGGCCAGGAACCCATTATAACTGCTTGCAATTCTAGTTTGGAACAAACTTCCAGAAAACTGTAAAACAGCTGAAATGCTGAGTGGCTTTAAATCTCGACTCAAAACCCACCTGTTTAGAGTTGCTTGTGGAACATAAACAACAATTGGGATTTGAATCCCAACCCGGGTTCAAGCGCTGGGGAGAAAAGTGGTGCGGGTTGGAGTCCCCCCCGCTGTTTCTTTTTGTTTTTTGTTTTTTTCTGCCGATTCGAAGGGCAGAACTTCGACCCGGCAGGAAATTTAATGTTTTTGATTGTTTATTCAATGTTGCATGACTTTGTGTTTTTGTGTTTAATGATGTAAAGCATTTTGAAATGCCTTGCTGGTGAAATGTGCTTTACAAATAAAATTTGATTGATATGATAGTTCAGATCTTAAAATCACTTACAAAATGTTCTCCACAAGGGTTGGAAAGATGAATCTTCATATATGCCCTGAGCAGACTGGATTTATTTTAAAAATCAGGACCAGCTGGACCAGACTATAGTAGATGACTGACCAACTAATGGGATTCTGATCCATAATGAGAGAGAATTTTAAGGATGTAAATGTTAGAACACTGCCTTTCTCCAGCCTGGGAAAGGCCTTAGCTTCAACCTGGACCACCTGTTCTGGTGTTCCTGAACTTTAACACACTTCAATTAATCAGCATAGCTGTTTTAAAAGCCTTGTGTTGTTTTGTGAAGTGTTGCTATGGAACAATAGGTGGACCACTGTGTTTTTGTATTTGACAGAAAATTTGAAAATATGTCTAGGCTATTGTGTCAATGTTGTTGGACGATATCATTGACGATACTTAACACCAACTATATAGTCTTATAAAAGGCAAACATAAAATAATTTTAAGAAAAAGGTGGACTGTGAATAATGTTTTTTTATTTTAGATATATTTTATTTTAATTGCAATTTCTCTGAAACCCACATTGTACACTTTTGTTTCATCTTCCACTGTTTTAATATAGAATAGAAATCCATTTACAAATTAATTGCTTGCAATTCTTCATCAACTACACCTGAATTAAATGGTTCCTAAAACCTTAGCAGCAGAATTCTGAATGTTAGGTGTTTATATCCCTGCAATATAAAAAGAGGGAAAATTCTCTGAAATGTCTCCTACTGTCAGGAAAAAATTTCATAGAGCTTGAATTTCAGTTGGTGGAAGGCCTTCATTTTCTAAAAGCTGGGTTTATTTGTCACAGCAGATGTATGAACCATAAGTGGAATTAGATTGTCTTGCAAAGTTACTCCACACATGATCAGTCAGCTGAGGAAAATCAAGTTCTTCCCTCAGATCTCTGCTATTATGTGTGTCAACTCCTTGCTTTAGTATGTGTATGTATGAGTGTGTATGCTGCATTTTATGGAATCTGAGGAGCATTTAAGCAGTCATGCTTAGCCTAATTGATGGTTTATTCAGTGGAGCAAGATGAGAAACCTCATTTCATGCAAAGATGTGGATGAAAGGGAGAGATAGTAGGATCTGTAAAACACTCAGGCTTGGAACACAGAGGTAGTGAGTTGACATGATTAAGACAAAGCCACCAGCATACAACTATTCTTTGAGCAAGCATATTTGATAGGTACTTTTTCTCAAACCTATATAAAAAGACCACAGACAACGTATATGAATTTTATAGACAAAGCTTTTGCAAAAGGAGAACTCTCCATCAACAACCTCTCCAGGCCGTTCACAGAGAGTTCTGATCTCCTTCCACGCGAGCCCCTGTTTTATTGTCAAAGCAGAACAGCCAGAAAAAAAACAGAGGTCGTAAAACATTTAACCTAAACAAACCAGCAACTCAGTTCCAGGTGTGATATCTGATCTACGATCTGAGCCCAGTTCAGCTCTAGGTCAAACTGTCAACAAAGAGGGAGGATAAACAAGAGACAAAATACGACTGCTCACAGGCAGTTAGGAGGTATTCTGGTTGATAAGAATTAAGGTCTGGGAAACACAGAGTTAACTGTCTCACATGAAGATGAAACAGTCAGTCGTAACCTCCAGGTCAGTTTATACACACATAAGGAAGATTAACATTAGACTGAATATGAACTAAAGTAATAACAAAATGATAATACCAAAAATCTCTATCAATATTGTCTTTTTCCCACTGAGGGAAAGCTACACCTTTTCTGGACATGCACATCCAGAAAAGGTGTGCATGTCCTCATGTTGGTTTTGAGGATATATTTGACTCACATGCAAAACACTTTTAGAAGAAGCAGAATTTAAGGATCTTTAATAAATTGAGAATTGTGAAGAGGTGCGCTCAGGAGTGGAAATGGCTCAGCACAGCGCTCAGGGAGGGGGGAGGGTCCACTGGTTTAGCAAAGGGCAGGTGGCAGTTCTGGAAAGCAGAGGCAGACAGGTAAGTGGTGATCGTGATAACGAGAAAGAATTAGGATGTGATGTTCTTACAGTAGAGATGATGCAGCGAATGTTGGTGATGGGTGGAGGATTCAGTCCAGGAGATGAGTTCACAAAACCTCCTGGCCTCTAGGCAGGAACCGGTATGAGCAGCCGTGTGATGGTGTTGCGGCCGGTAGACATGGGACATCTGAAGCCGGGCTTCGAGGTGTGTACCGAGTAAAAGAGGGGCCGCGTCAGATGAAGCCCAGCTTCGAGGCCTGACTTGCTGAAAACCACGTGACTGACAAACAATGCCTTGCATTCAGGGCCAGCATAAGCAAACTAAGCAACTGCTTATCGCCCTGGGGCCATAGTTGTATAAATTAAATTTTTAACTATTGTAATTACACCTAGGAGAAATTAATTTAACTTTGTATGTATGTATTCCATCTTAAGTTGGGGTGCACCGATTGCAATTTTCTGGCTGATCGCCGATAACCGATCTTTTAAAAGCTTGACATGCCGATTTTGATTTTGGCAGATACCATTTTTTTGTCTGAAATGTTGCTAAATACATCAAAAAAGTTGCTGAGTTTGCAACAGTGGGGCCACTATTGTTAACTGCAAACATGCAGACCTGACCTGGTGGTCTTTTCTATCAGTCAAACCTCTCACTGGAGAGCAGAAGAGGACAGTGCCTAATTTTTAAACCTTTGCCAAGGTAGATGAGATCGATGGATACAATTGGTTTCACATGTAAGTGTTGGCCGATCACCAATCCCTCGAAGTTAAGGAAATCAGCGCCGATAAATGGGCCAATAAATATATCCTATATTGTACGGGCATAAAGAATATAGTGCAAACATCACTGTTAGAGATGCAATAATTTTAGCAGGTGTGTGAATGATCAAATAATCTGACTGTTGATTGCAGCCAGTCTACATTATTAGCAGAATTAGAGGGCCCCAAAACCAAACTCTGTTTAGGGCCCCATGGAGTCTTGGGCCGGCCCTGATCACGTTACGTGGCATGCGTGACTGCTTCATAGCGCAAAAATTCGCGTGACAGGTGGACGGAGCCTGGTACTGCAAGGTTGGAGACCTTGTCCTGTTAGGCGACGGGGCCTGGAAACTACCCGTGTTAAACGGACGGCGGAGTCCGGCGACGACAGGCGCTTAAATTCTGTAACAAAAGTATGTTTTTATCTTTTAAAAAAAAAAAAAAAATCTTTTTCCTTTTTTTTTCTTTTTCCAAAATCTCAGTCTCTTTCTGTTTATTCAATGTCACATGCTGTTTTTATTTTGTTTTTTAATTATGTAAAGCACCTTGAAATGCCTTGCTGCTGAAATGTGCTATGCAAATAAAATTTGATTGATTGATTGATTAATTGATTGATTCATTTTGCATGTCATTTTTCAAAATAAAAGCACCATGCTGCTTCATGGGTTGTAGGTAATTTGGTTGAGCATCAGAGGAGAGTGTTTGTCTTCAGCAGTGGCTGAAAAAAAGGTGCATTTACAGTCATATTTTAGATGTTTTTTTATATAATTTTGATGATGTATCAAATTGTAACATTTGTTACCTTTTTTTCTCAGTTGTTGACTGCATGGTGTTTTTAGACTATTTCTGTGTTTTTATGATATATATAAAGCATTTGAACTGCATTGTTGCTGAAATGTGTCACAAAAATAAACTTGATTGAAATGAAGTCAACAGGAGTAAAAACTCTGATATTTGGGGATACTTTGAGATGACCACTCACAATAAGCTTCTTAAAGACAATTAACCCCTCTAACCTCCGCAAATACTCACCCTCTGGAAATTTCCATTATTAATATATTATCAGTCCTGCACAGCAGAAGCAAACTTAAAGCTGTTGGGAGAGTAAAATTCTGCATGGAACTAAATATGAGTGATCAGAGCAAACTACATCTGAGAAAAAGAAAATCTTGAAGAATTTTAGTTTTTCAGGAAGCAAATCAAAACACAAATAATACTGTCTGTCCCAACAAGCACTGCACTCCTAATACACTAAAACAGCAAATGTCTTTATTGTCAAATCAGTCTATGATAAACGGAAACACTACTGACAGTCAACATATACCAGGATTAGTTTGGCTATTTATCATTTTAATAACTAAAAATAGATGAGTTAAATATTTATTTGACTTTCCTGTTACTAAACTTGGTTTTGACAAAACATTATGACAATATTACATATACAAATCTTTTGAAGTAGGTTCTGATTGACAAGGCTGTTGCAGTTTCAGCAGCAGATGTCACTAGCAAGTAATGAATGAAGCATCAATTAATGAACCTTTGGGCAAAGCAACGGGGTTGAAAACCTCATTGCTTCAGGAGGCTTCATTTGGCCATCACTAGTGGAAGGGTGGGTAGGATACGCAGGAGTAGGTGGACTAGGGAAGGCCAGCTATGGAGTCTTGACCAGAATAGGAGTGGAATGGATCTGGATGAAACAAGGGGACATCCAGATGTAGGCATCAGTTCAAGTAACATGCACGAGGAAATAACATGGGTGAGAAAAAGGCGAGAGGCTTAGGAGACACTTAGAAATCAGAGGGCATGGAGTTTTACCAATACTGGTTAACACTCAGGCACTGACGTGCTAGCTTCCAGGTCCTTATGTAGTCCACCTGATGAGGTGGGAACAAGCTGCAGCGGAACAGAACTGCTACTGCCTGACGCCCTCATGAGCCGGATCACACAAACTGCGGAAAAAGACTGAAGGAATAAGAGAACACACCTCCTGGAACCCGATAATATGAAGGAGTCTGTTTTCTTGAAACCTCTGCCTCCATAACTAAATCAATAAGCTTGACTAACTTTGTTAGCCAAAGTTGACTACTTAGTGAGTACACAAAATGTAGTTTCCTCTGGTTGCTTCCTTTTTGCAAAGCACTGCCTTTTCCTACAGCCAGGAGTTGTTTACACTAAATGTAAACAACTTAATTTTGCCTCTAATAATATATACTGCTCAAAAAAATAAAGGGAACATTTCACTTTAATTTTGTGTGTGGCTCCAAATGCAGGCCTCCATTGGTCAATAAATTTGATTTCCATTGATTTTTGTGTGATTTTGTTGTCAACACATTCAACTTTGTACAGAACAAAGTATTCAATAAGAATATTTCATTCATTCAGATCTAGGATGTGTTATTTGAGTGTTCCCTTTATTTTTTTGAGCAGTGTATTTATGAATAGGGCTAGGATGCAGTTCTTTGGATGCAATTGGTAAGGACCAACATGTACATATGTAGATCACAATGTTGAAGAGGATATTTCTACATGCCACAAATTTGTTTCATACACTCACCAGCCATTTTACACCTTGCCAGTATAGGGTTGGTCCCCTTTTGCCTTCAAAACTGCCTTAATCCTTCATAACGTAGATTCAACAAGGTACTGGAAACATTCCTCAGAAAGTCTGGTCCATATTGACATGATAACGTCATGCAGTTGATGAGATGTTTCACCACATCTCAAAGGTTTTCTATTGGATTGAGATCTGGTGACTGTGGAGGCCATTCAAGTTCAGTGAACTCATTGTCATGTTCAAGAAACCAGTCTAAGATGATTTACGCTTTATGACTGGAAGTAGCCATCAGAAGATGGGTACACAGTGGTTATAAAGGGATGGACATGGTCAGCAACAATACTCAGGTAGGCGTTGACACAATGCTCAGTTGGTACTAATGGGCCCTAAGTGTGCCAGGAAAATATCCCCACACAATTGCACCATCAATCTGAACTGTTGATACAAGGCAGGATGGATCCATGCTTTCATGTTGTTGACGCCAAATTCTGACTCTACCATCTGAATGTTGCAGAAGAAATCAAGACCCGTCACACCAGGCAACATTTTTCCAATCATCTATTGTCTAATTTTGGTGAGCCTGTGTGAACTGTAGCCTCAGTTTCCTGTTCTTAGCTGACAGGCGTGCCACTTGGTGTGGTCTTCTGCTGCTGTAGCCCATCCACCTGAAAGTTTGATGTATTGTGCATTCAGAGATGCTCCTCTGCATACCTCTGTTGTAACAAGTGGTTAAAAGATCAAATCAGGACATTCTCCTCTGACCTCTGGCATCAACAAGGCATTTGTGCCTACAGAACTGCCGCTCACTGGATATTTTCTGTTTTTCTAACCATTCTCTGTAAATCCTAGAGATGGGGTTTTGTGTGTGAAAACCGCAGTAGATCAGCAGTTTCTGAAATACTCAGACCAGCTGGTCTGAGTACTTGGCACCAACTACCATGCCATGTTCAAAGTCACTTAAATCACCTTTCTTCCTCATTCTGATGTTCAGTTTGAGCTGCAGCAGATCATCTTGGCCATGTCTGCATGCCTGAATGCATTGAGTTGCTGCCATGTGATTAGCTGATTCGACATTTGCGT
>NW_015114378.1:105138-129388 GCF_001443285.1 Poecilia latipinna | reverse complement strand
ATGCTCCTCTGCATACCTCTGTTGTAACAAGTGGTTAAAAGATCAAATCAGGACATTCTCCTCTGACCTCTGGCATCAACAAGGCATTTGTGCCTACAGAACTGCCGCTCACTGGATATTTTCTGTTTTTCTAACCATTCTCTGTAAATCCTAGAGATGGGGTTTTGTGTGTGAAAACCGCAGTAGATCAGCAGTTTCTGAAATACTCAGACCAGCTGGTCTGAGTACTTGGCACCAACTACCATGCCATGTTCAAAGTCACTTAAATCACCTTTCTTCCTCATTCTGATGTTCAGTTTGAGCTGCAGCAGATCATCTTGGCCATGTCTGCATGCCTGAATGCATTGAGTTGCTGCCATGTGATTAGCTGATTCGACATTTGCGTTGGGCAGGAGTACCTAATAAAGTGTGTTAGGGGTCCCCAAACTTTTTCCTGTGAGGGCCACATAACTTCCCTTCTCTGGTGGGGGGCCGGAGTCAGTTTGTAACAGAAAAAGTGTGACGATTGCAGGAGTGCCTAAATGTAAAAATGTATTGTTTTCCAGAAAGCACAGTCAAATAACCCTCTCTGGGTTCTTCACAGAAAAAAAATCCAGGAAATAACACTATTTATGAAAAAAATACCGTATTTTCAGGACTATAAGCCGCAGATATCTCTTCCACTCCAGGTTTTCCACAACGATGCAGCACAGAGCATAGGGGCGGACACCCAACATTTGAGTCATAACAGGTCAATTGAATATTACATTTATTATGGTTGAAAAAGAAAAAGTTGCCAAGTTTAGATTTAACTGAAGTGATTACGGTAGTTTCCGAACGGTAACTGTAACAGTAAAAGTGCTGATCCTTCGTGTCTTAACTAATTACTAATTTACTTAACTAATTTCAAGTGTGATTTTTTTTTTGTATATTTACCAGGATCTAAAGAGAGTGCTGTCCTTCCCTCCATACCCTAGGGATTATCTGCATCCTGTGGTTTATGCCTGCACTGCCGTCATGCTGCTGTGTTTGCTTGTCTCTATCGTGACTTACATTGTACACCACAGGTAAGAGTCTGATTCGGGGGATTTTTACCCAAATGAGCTGTTTGATTTATCAGAAACATTAGCTTAATTTGAATCTTCAAACTGCATGTTAAATCCCATCTCAAAGTTAAGAATTATTTCCATTTAGTTGGATGTATTACTGCAGGTCCTTCCTCCCAGAAGGAGATTTTATAACAATCAAAAAGTTCAAACTTTCAGATTTGGTGTGTTCAGAGTAGGACCAAAATGCAAACAGGAGAATGGAATAGTCATATGAACCACTATATATTAAACAAAAGGCAAAAAGTACAAAACTTGAAAGCAGGAACAAGGAAAGAGCATAACAGAGTAAAACTGAGTCAATGGGACTTCCGGTTATGGCGGCCATGTGAAAAGATGTACCAATCTTTGCCCTGCTGTTTGCTGCTCTAATAAGGGGGAAAAAAACTGCTGTTCATTAAAGATTTATGTGAAAAAAAGGACAACACAAAGGGAAAAGTGAGGCATCCAAGCAAACAAAGCTGTTGGACCACAATTTCTGTGAAGAAGCTCGCAAAGCTAACAAAAGCATTGCCGCACAAGAAAGAAAGTAAATCAGAAAATTCAGAATTCAGAAAATTCAGAGTCAGAAAATAGTAAGCCTGATCAAATCCTGGCCGCACTGGAATCATTAAGAAGCGAGTTTTCCTCAAAACTTGATGGTGTGATGGTGACACTACAAGATATGAAACAGGTGATGAAAGACTATGAGCGAGCAGAGGACCGTATTTCCACCGCGAAAGATGAGGTGGCTAACCTACAAGCTAACGTGAGCACCTTGCAGGCGAAAAACAAATCATTGGAAGACAAACTCATGGACTTGGAAACAAGGTCTCACTTGAATAAGGCTTGTGAATTTGCCAGGAGGTGCCAAGGGTCCAGACTCGTGTGCTTTTTTGTAGAAGTGGATACCCGAAGCATTGAGGAGTGAAGCGCTGCAGCCCTTTGTGAGCTTGGAAAGAGCTCACAGGTTATGCCGAGAGCAGACAGTGCTTCCCGACCGAGAGCCCTGATAATGAAGTTCCTCAACTACCGAGAAAAGCAAGCCATCACTTGAGCCGCACGAGAAAAAAAGGACGAATTCTACAAGGAACAACGGGTCCACTTCTACCCCGACCTGGCCACCGGGCTTCACCAGCTGAGAAAAAAGTTCTATCCGATCTGGGAGGAGCTGCGTAAACTGGGCATTCGCAATGCTCACCCTGCAACGCTTCTAGTGACTTATGAAAACAAAACACTGACATTAAAAACACCTGGGGAACCAAGTGAGTTTTTCAAGAAAATCCAAGAGAGCTCGGGACACGCAGAGCGCTAAGTAAAGAATGATGCCTCAGATGGCATGTATATTACACAAATAACTGAAATCCATTATTTGACATTTTACAGTTTGCAAGCGCAAACTATAGTTTGCGTACTCATGCAGTACACAAATTTCTTTTGTGCACTGCAGTGCATTTGATTCAGTTATTCCTATGTATGTTGCATATTTGTGTTCCTAAATTTTGTAACAACAACCATTTAAGTGTGGAGTTGTCCTTTAAAATGTTTTTCAATATTAGTGGGCAGGGGTCAAAAAATGTTGTTTAGCAGTAACGGGTGCATTTCTTGCAGAAGAAGCAAGAAATGCTTATTCTACTGATGGTTCTACTGATCCTCACTAGTTGTGGATTGGTTCCTGGCAATAACGGGAGACAATGGATGTGGGTGGGACTCTCCCAGTTTGGGGAAGGGACTTGGAAGAAGGGAGATGTTTACGTTCTATGTATTGGATGTGCGTTCTAACATCCGGTTTTGTTGTGTCTCACATTTCTATAATATTAAGCAATCCACTACTTTTGTTACTGTATGCCTCAAACCGTAAAGTTTTATTTTATTTCATGGAACTGCAGAGGTCTTCAACACCTCCAAAAAGTCAAACAATTCATGAATAGATTGAAAGAAATGGACTCTAAAATTGTGTTCATTCAGGAAACACACCTTCTTGATGAGGACAACTTAAAAGTGAGGAGGAGGTGGAGGGGCAATATATATATAAATGGCACTGTTCACATCTCATTCTAGAGAGGTTATTCCTCTGATACATGAATCGGTACCACTGCAAATTAAAAACATTATTAAACACAAAAGAGGAAGGTACCTAATACTTAAAGGCTACATAATGTCGGATACTCTAATTTTAACTATTATATATGGCCCTAATGCGGATGACAGTAATTTTTACAATGATTTATTCCTTGCCCTTTCTACGCTTAAAGGATCACACATAATGGGGGGGACTTTAATTGTACATTAAATCCAAACATGGACAGATCAACCGGAATAGGTCAGTCACATAACAACTGTAGAGCTGTAATTCATAGAATGATGAAAGAGCTGAAGTTGCTGGATGTATGTTGTGATCTGTTTGTCTGTTCCCCTGTGAGTCTCTGTGTCTTCCCTGTTGATTGTTCCCAGCTGTGTCTCATTCCCTGATTGCCCTCCCTGTGTATTTAAACCCACCTGTTGTCTTTGTCTCTTGTCGGATCCTCGTCGTGTAATGTTCTTGCTGCCTGTGTTCCGTTCGGTGGGTTTTTCATCATTAAATCATCATCATCCTCATCCTGGGTCTGCCTCACCACTCTACCTCCACAAATCATGACAATGTATGGAGAGAGAAAAACCCAGCTAGCTAAGCATACTCCTGTTATTCAAGTACTTTCAAAACCCACTCCAGAATAGACTCCTTTTTAATTTCTACAGAGTTGTAGTTTAGAATTCAAGATTGCTCCTGACAATATTGTAATTTTAGATCATGCTCCATCTTATTTGGTTTATAAAGATGATATATTAAAGAAAGACCCCACGAGATGGCAGTTCCAACATAAATGGTTACAAGACAAAAACTTTGTGAAATATTTAGAGAAACAAATTGACACATTTTTTCTAATTAATACTACAGAAACAACAGCATGTACAAAATGGGAAGCATTTAAGGCCTTCCTTAGAGGACATATTATTAGTTATACAGGGCCTAAAACAGGGGTCCCCAAACTTTTCCCTTCTCTGGTGGGGGGCCGGAGTCAGCTTGTAACAGAAAAAGTGTGGCGTTTGCAGGAGTGCCTAAATGTAAAAATTTCTTGTTTTCCAGAAAGCACAACCAAATAACCCTCTCTGGGTTCTTCACAGAAAATATCCAGGAAATAACACTATTTATGAAATAAATACTGTATTTTCCAGACTATAAGCCGCAGATATCTCTGCCGCTCTAGGTTTTTCACAACGATGCAGCAGCAGCAGAGGGGGGCGGACACCCAACATTTGAGTTATAACAGGTCAATTGAATATCACATTTATTAAGGTTGAAAAAGAAAAAGTTGCCTTCTTTAGATTTCTACGGCAGCTTGCATCCCTTATTGTAGCACTACTGCCATCTACTGGATCCTAATATCTATACCTCAATAATACTGATCACAGTATTATTTAAAAAAACTAAAAATCTTCTTTTTCCCCTCAATGCTATGTAACTGGTCAACAACATTATCAAATTTCAATTCCCTATTAAAACCTAATTCCGTTTTAATGGGCGCTTTCTTCTTTTATTTCCAATTTTGACTTCCAATAATTCACTTCCTGCTAAAGAGTCCCCTGGTGGTTGAAGAAAAATCCACATATAAGCCGCACCGGACTATAAGCCCCAAGATTCAAAGCTTGGGACAAAAGTAGTGGCTTATAGTCCGGAAAATACGGTATACGAAAAAAAATCTAAATGCTCTCTGGTATTGTTCAGGGGGCCGGATCCGGCCCACAGGCCGGAGTTTGGGGACCACTGGTCTAAAACAAAACAAACTGAAATAACTAGAATACAATTGGAAGATAAAAGTAAGACAAGCTAAAGTAAATAAGGAAAATGACCCACAACTAAAAAAGGACTTATTGATTTTGAGAGCAGAATATGATAAATTTTCAGCTTCAAGAGCTGCATCAAGCCTTTTGCGACTCAGGCAAACATTCTGTGAACAGGGCAACAAAGCAGGCAAGTTACTGGTATGGCAAATAAAACAGAAACTAAATAACCAATCACATCTATTATATCGAATGAACAAATTTTGCAAGATCCCCAAGAAATGAATGCAGCCTTTAACAACTACTATGAAGAATTGTATTAATTAATGCAAATAAGCATAAAATTAGAAAACATAAATAATTTTTTTTAAATTAAATATACCTAAATTCTCAGAGGAAGACTAGGACAACTTGAATCTAGAAATTACGAAAGAGCTAGGGCAAGCCATTGACAATATGAAATCAGGGAATAGAGCAGGACCAGACGGGCTTCCAATAGATTATATAAGACCTTTAAAGACAAACTTTTTACCCCATTATTAGATATGTTTAAAGAAATTTTTCATTCAAATTACTTCCCTCCCTCAATGAATGCTGCCATGATTACCCTTTTGCCAAAGTTAGGCAGATCTTCAAATAAATGTGAGAACTTCAGGCCGATTAGTTTACTAAATTCTGATCTGAAAATATCTCCCAAGGTCTTACCAAATACAATTGACCGAGATCAAAATGGATTTATTTTGGGGTGGCAAGGTTTTCATAACGTGAGGCGAGTGTGATACACCATAAAGTGGGAGAATTTAATTATCACTTGGTGATAGTCCAGAAAATCTGTTTAAGAAAATATACGCCACCACACAGAAATTAATAGTATTGCAATTAATTACATATATGGGTTTTAAATAAAAAAAAAATTAAAAAAAAAGGGTAACGAAGGTTCGGGCAACGTCTCACCAGGAGACCGGAATTGAGGAGCCCCGCCCCTCGCTCTTCAGACAGAGTTTGGGGAAGAAGACGGCGGTTGTCCTTTCTTTCTCTCACTGACTGTTCGTCATTACAGGCTCTCCAAGATCAAGGGAAAGCAGAAAGTCTTCAGAAGAAGAAAAAAAACGGAAAAACAAAACAAAACATCATTTGTTATATTTGTCACTATAAGTAGAGACGTGTAACACGAGTATTAAACAAAATTCATCATAATAAAGGTACCTCGGACTCTGTTCTTTTATGCTGAAAAGGTGTTTGATAGGGTTCACTGAGTATGTCTTTTTCAGGTTATGGAAAAATTTCACTGTGGGAACAATTTTGTAAAATGGGTCAAAATATTATACAATAATTCCTCAGCTGAAATAATAACTATCAGAAATATATCTAAACCAATAAAGATCAATAGAGGCTGCAGACAGGGCTGCCCATTGTCACCTCTGTTGTTCACTCTGGCAATAGAGCCATTTGCTATTGCAATAGGCTCACACCCTCATCTTAGTGGAATCACGGTGGAACCTACAGAACACAGGATTCCCCTGTTCACAGACAACGTGATCTTATTCACATTAAAAATTAAGTCGATCAATAGAAATTATTTTGGAAATAATTAAATTAGTGAGATCTGGATACAAAATAAACAAAACCAAATTTTCAATTATGTTATTAAATACAAATGAGAGAATTAGCCCAACTTCAGGTGTATTACAGTTTAAGATAGTAACTGAATTTAAATATTTAGGGGTACACATTTCTTCAGAGTTTGAAAAGGTAGCTGCGACCAATTACAGACTCATATTAAATCAAGTAGATAATTAATTTGAAAGATGGATGCCACTACCTATGTCTATGATTGGAAGAATAAATGTAATAAAAATTAATATATTTTAGAATGTTACTCTTCCACCTCCTCCTGAATTCTTTTCACAAATGAAGAAAATGGTGCGTTCCTTATCGAACAACAGGAAGTCAAGACTCTGTTTGTCCTTGCTGTACCTCCCTTATGACCGTGGAGGCTTGAAGTGCCCAACTTTTCACTGAAGTGCCCCAAGTTTTCTATGATGATTTATTACAGTAATCATTCTCCACATTGGACTGACATGGAGTCTTAGGATTTAAAATTGACTCTCCCTTCATATTTATATTCAAATTCAATATTAAAGCTTCTGAAACATATTAAAAATCAATTTCTTAACAATTCGATAAGAGTATGGAGAGATGTAAAAAAATAAATAAATTTTAATGAGCCAAATTGTCTCTGTTCAGTCCAGTGTGGGGTAACCAATTATTTGTACCTGGTAGAACTGATTCAACATTTAAAGCATGGAAAGACAAAGGACTCCAAATGATTCAGAATCTTTATGTACCAGACTCAGACATACTAATGTGCTTTCAGGATCTGCAACATAAATTCCACCTAGATAAGAAATACTGCTTTAAATATCTTCAATTCAGAGACTTCATAAGAACAAGTTAAAATAATGAGCTGACAAAACCTGCCAAGTCAACTTTAGAAAAAATGTTAAAGGACAGTTTGAAGAAAGGTATATCAGAATTTTGTTACATTTATCTGAAGGATCTCATGATAGACTTAAGGCTTGGAAGGAAGATTTACTGCTAGAGTTATCTGATGAAGATTGGCAAACAGCATGCACATTTTCCAATACTAGCTCTATCAGCACAGCTCTTAAATGATCCATTTCAAATGGTTAATGCGGGTTTACATGACACCAGTGAACCCCAATAGATATAGCAGGGAGATACCTGATGTATGTCCAAAATGTACAGAGGACAGAGGAACTCCGGTTCACTGTATGTGGTATTGTAGGAAAATTATACTGTTTTGGAAAGAGGTAAAAGATGTAATTGGGAAAATAATTTCCAAACAAATAATTTTGGATCCAAAGCTGTTTGTGTTTGGACTGTACCCTGAAAAACAATTATACTAAAAACGGACGAACATTTATAAACTTAAGTTTGCTCAATTTGAAAAGATGTATATCATTGTTCTGGAAAAGATTCATGGATCGACTGTAAACCAATGGTTGTGGCAGATGTTATCTGTCCTCCCTCTGGAATCAATTACATATGTATTAAAGGGCAAACAGGATCTGCTTGAGTTCATCTCTCTTCATTATGTATGTAAAGGATCTGAGCATCCCAGAGGATGGAGAACATGTTAACTGCAGTTCCCAAAGACAATTCTATTAGAGGACATACACTTTTGAATTTAATATCTCAATATAAAGATAATATGTGGAATATGTGATGGGTTGTATTAGAACCAAGGATTATGAGAGGCGTTTTGTTGATTTGTTTGTATTTTATTTTGATCTGAACAGTTCTACTAATACTGCTGTCATACTTTGTAGAATGTTCAAACTGTTTGTCTAAAGTGCTAAAATTCCAATTAAAATATTTTTGAAAAAAAGAAAAAGAAAAACTGAGTCAATGGAAGCAACCAGTGAACAATAATGAGTCCAGAAGGTAAATCTACAGAAGAGGGAGTTAAGATGACAAAGGAACTAATTATTACAGTGGCTGACAAACGTGCAGCAACCTGCGAAACAAACCTCTAACATGTTAAAAACAAAAATGCAACAGAAAGGCACTACAACCAAACAAAAAAAAATGCAATCAAAAAATGCTGTATTCACAGGGAAAAGGAGTAAGAGGGTGAAATTCTACAAATAGCAAAAACAGCAAACTCTCTCCACCAAATGGGAGTGCTCCAGACCACTAGGAGGAGTTGAACAAAGAACAAATCATATCGCATTGTGTAGAAACCCATTTGTGTACACTCATCCAAAGCAGTAAATAATTATTTTACCACAATACCTTCACACAGAAAGCTTTTTACTCTGACTTTGTTTCGTATATATAGCTAAAGTTGGCTTCTGATTGTAGCTTCCAATTTGGTAAATGACTAAAGGGCGAGTCCACCCAATTCTTCACAACCTTGAGTGTCTTTAATCTGCTCTAGCTTAAACACTGCAATGTGAGACGCTAATCGTTACTAGGATATTTTGGCCATCATTCAAACCCTGTAGTTTTGTTTTTTTAGTGCAAGTTTCTTTCTGAATAGCACTAGCCTACCTATTATAATCTATTCTGTCATGTATAAGCATACAGAAAAGTTTCCATGATTATCCAAAGTATAAAATAAAAATGTCGCTGTTTCCTGAATTTGATGGTAGGATATGTTTGAAATAATGGGCTAATGCTATAGATTATATATATAAAAAAATTAATTAAATGATGATTTACCACCTCATAATATTTTTCACACTTCTGTTGCCAGTTAAAAACTAAAAATAAAAACCTTTGCTCCTTTCATGAGATTTGCTTATACATTATTAGTCTCAACTGATTAAACATTATGAAGAACTTTTGAGTTGTGTCATGAATTGTAGTGGTGAGGTGGACGCAGTGGACCCAGGTATGGAGAGTAAATGATGAACAAACAATAATCCAGGCAGCACAGGTGAGCAAAGAGCTCAGATACTAGCAACTGGTACAATATACACAACTACAGGCAGAATAGACACAGACTAAACAAGGACCCAACAAGGAACAAGAGACACAGGTGGGATTAAATACACAGAGGGTAATCAGGGGAACGAGACAAAGCTGGGATCAATCAAGGGGTAGCTGGGACAACACAGACTCAACTTACACAGAAACCAAAATAAAAACACAAAAACTCAAATTCTCACAAGTTGATTCTTTCCATTATTCATTTTCTCTGCATTCAAAAGCAAGAAAAATTAAAAGGATTATTTCATATTTAATTTTTACCATCTTGCACCTAGCCAGAATTGGTGCTTTTTAATTGGATGATTTATCTATAATACAATTTAATACCCTTAGCATCGGCATGTAAACTCATATATTACAGAATAAACAGGGACAAAAATGTTTTCATAAAATTTATTTATTAGACTGACAAAGGAGCAGATAATCAGCTGACATGTTCGGCATATCATGACAAAATATTCCAATATTGTAAGTATATAAAAAATGGGGAGAGAGTGAAGAAGATCTTGACAGGTCAGGAGGGGAAGAGGATTACTGGGAGTTTCTGCCAAGCTGCATGCATTCAAACCTGGAACTGTGACCTCTCCCTCTGCATAAAACAAAACATTTTTTTTACAAAGTTCACACGGCACATAAGAGGTCAATCAAAAAGGTGTACATTTCATACACACACCATACAAGCAGAAGTGAAAGTGTTTTGTTTGATCATTCAAGGGTATTGCATTAAAATGTTTTTCTTACTATGAATTTACATACTTAAAAAAATCCAAGGAAGGGAATTAAAGTCATTGGTATTGGAACAAAAGACTGGCAAAGTTTAGAAGACACCTGGGTCAGGTTGGGTGCAAATCCCTGGCTGGTAAGAGTGCATGTGTTATTTTGTGGACAGGCAAACTGGGGTTGCCAGTGTTGGCCGGGTGGTTTTGCAGACTCTTTAGTTTTCTGCCCCATCCATCACTATGTTTGGGGGATGTTGACCCAGCTGATTGGGAGATGCAACTAGTTGTAATGTGTGCTGTGTGGCAGTTGGATCCCTTTTCGGATGTGGCGTCACTGACGTTTTGCTTGGTTTGGTGGTGACCATAGCTCTGGGCTTGGTGATGGTTGTGTGTGAAGTTTGAGTACCTGTAAATTCTAGACTCTATCAGGTAAAAATAGTGCACAAAAATCCGCGTAGGACGGCGAAGTCCTAGCGCAAAAATTTGCGTGACAGGTGGACGGAGCCTGGTGCTGCAAGGTTGGAGACCTTGTCCTGTTAGGCGACGGGGCCTGGATAATACCCGTGTTAAACAGACGGCGGAGTCCGGCGACGACAGGCGCTTAAATTCCGTAACAAAAGTATGTTTTTATCTTTTTTTTTTATCTTTTTTTTTTTCCAAAATCTCTCCCTTTTTTGCTGTTTGTTCAATGTCACATGCTGTTTTTATTTTGTTTTTTAATTATGTAAAGCACCTTGAAATGTCTTGCTGCTGGGGATTTTAAAGCTCGTCTTAAAACCCATCTATTTTACTTGGCTTTCAACTCTGGCGGGATCTAGTTTTAAATTGTATGTTTTTGTTTTTAAACTAAGTTTTTATTTTATATTTTTTTATTGTTATGTTGTGTTTTGATGTACAGCACTTTGCATCAGCTGTGGTTGTTTTAAAGTGCTTTATAAATAAAGTTGGTATGGTATGATATGAAATGTGCTATGCGAATAAAATTTAATTGATTGATTGATTGATGCCACCATACACCTGCTTCAATAAACCCACTGTCATCTGGACAAAACAGGCAACAAGTTATAAAAGATTATGTTTGTTTTCTCCACTGCATTTAACACAATTCAGCCTAATCTGCTCTGCAAGAAACTCCAGAAGACAGATGGAGACCTCAACAATCGCCTGGATCTATGACTACCTCACAAACAGACCACAGTTTGTGAGACTGAAGGACTGTGTGTCTAACCAGGTGGTCAGCAACACAGGAGATCCTCGGGGGACTGTACTCTCACCATTCCTTTTCACTCTGTACACTTCAAACTTCCAGCATAAGTCCGACTTCTGTGATCCATGATGGCTGTCTAATGTCAATGATGTAAAAGTTGGGTTAGGGCATCGTAAAAGTTGTAAAAGTGCATAATTTGGGCATTCTGAGTGCAGATGCTTTGAAAACTATTGGACAAATGACTATAAGGGCAAGGTATAAATAGGAGTAAATGGTTACAAAGATGCATTTTGTCCTGGCCAGTCAGCAAACTGAACGAGAAGTGATCAAGTTTATTTGTATTACACATTTCAACGATAAGGCAGTTCAAAGTGCTTTACATCATAAAAACATCACACAGACATCAAATATGAAACAAGCAGCAAACATTACATTTGATCAAATTCCATCATCAAAATCATTAAGCAAATACACATCAAATATGTTGAGCAATGTTCCAGTAATGGCTAATCAAAGGCAACTCTAACCATGCAGGATTTTGTAGAGGATTAAGTGACTTAAGTCTGGGAAAGAAAACCTAAAGATACTGGCAGAAAGTTTCTCAGGGTGAGTTGGGAAACTTTTTGTTTTTGAACACTAGTATCATACATTGCATGCTGCATTCACCAGATCTATGTTTGCAGCCATGCTGAATGTGATAAGACGGTGACGAGGCTGTGAACAGTGCTGCACCTCACACTGACTAACTGCATCATAACACCTAAAATAAAATTATGTTGGACTATCTACTATCCAGTAGAAAATGAACATTTCCTTCATCCAAAGAAAATGTTCATTTTGCCAAACCAACTCATATTCTGAATTTCAAATAGCCCTAAAATGTTACTAGTTCTCAGATTTGTAGTAAATAATTTTTTTTTAAATTTCCATATATTTTCTATAATTGTAAAGCTTATGATCCACATATTCACAATCTGTAAATAAGTAGACTTTATTGTGGGGCATTTGAAAGTAATTCAGTTTTTTAATTGATTGTGTAAAGAAAGGTAATTCTGATACTGATGTATTTTACATTGGTTTTGTTTGTTGTTAATCAGGAGTTATTTTCACTGTCAAATTTAATCTAATTAACTAAATATTGCAATTGATTTGCTAGATAGTAATACTGAAAGTTGGGTGCCTCTAATTCTCCAAGACATTTTTTCTTATGTAAAGTTTTTAGTGATATTCTAGGTTTTTTTATTTTTCCAATAGGATTGAGAAATGCAAGTGTCACTTGATTTAAACCAGTTTTCTGCAGGAGTAATTGGGAGAGATAGAGAATAGATAATTAAGTTGTGGAAGTACCTTCATCTTTATTGTGGATATACGGCAAATGAGTGAAAGTGGGAGGTTGGTCCAGCGCATTGGGTGACCTTCAATCTTTTTAAGAAGTGGGATATAGTTAAGAGCAAATAATTCTGACAGTCTGGGTAAATATTTATTCCTAGATATTTTATGTTCCCCAGAGTAAGAGATAATGTAGTATTTTGAGATGCAGAGTCCCATGCTCCATCAGTTAATGGAAAGATGGATTTTCCCCAGTTTAAATTTTAGAAATGTAACTAATTATATTAAAAGTTTCTTAAAAAGAATAATGTGCATCTTGTAAAAATAACAGGATATCATCAGCATATAGACTTATTTTATGTTCAATAGCTGAGTCACAGATTCCTTCAATTTTGTTATTTTTCCTTATTGCTACAGCAGTTCAATGAAAAGAGCAAACGGAGGGTGAGAGTGGGCATCCTTGTCTGGTTCCTCTATGTAGCAAAAAACTAGATGATGTAATTCCATTTGTGCTTATAGTAGCTCTTGGTGCAGTGTACAGTGTTTATATCCACCCAATGAACGACTCTCCAAATCCAAATTTTTCCAATACCTTGAGCAAGAATTTCCATTTGACTTTATCAAAATCTTTCTGTACATCCAAATAAACTATCACAGTTTTTGCTTGATTTTGGTGGGAGATATTAAGTTAAATAATCTGCGGGTACTATCAATTAGGTTTCTGTTTTTGATAAAGCCAGTTTGGATTTGGATGAATTAATGTTGGGATAATTTTTTCTACTCTTGCTGCAAGTGCTTTAGTGATCATTTTTAAATCTGTGTTACTTAAAGAAAGTGGATGGCAGCTTGAAGGGTACATTGGTTCCTTATTGGGTTTCAAGTAGGGATGCTCCGATCAGGCTTTCTGCTGCCATTTTCGATACCGATCACCAATGAGGCCGATCATTGCCAATCACCTGTTAATTGTTAATTTTTTGCTTTAGTTATAAATGCTACTATGTGATCTGACAAAATTAAAAAATGATCTGTCAATAAATTCACCTAATTTGGGCATAAAACATGCAAAATACTTGCAGGCACAGCACAGCAGCTTTTCAGTCAAAAGGACAACTGAAAAACCTGCAATCAGTAAAATAATATTTAACAGTAAGACCCTCAGTTCCATAAATTATACATGAGTCAAATAAATCTGCCTATATTATCTGGAGTATATAACTGAATATAAAAAGATGTAAAAATATTATTAATTTCTTGAGGGTCTTGCTGAATTTAAAATGGCTGATATGGTGGATTTTTCTTTTTTATGCTTAAGCTGATTCGCTAAGTATTGACCAACCTTATTACTATATTGGAAGTTGTTATATTTTAGTTGTTGAATAACACACTTTTTTATGGATAATTTTTCCCCATTGATGTTTTAAATTAGTTAGTTCCTCCTTAATTTGATCATCTGGATTTGTATTGTGAGAGTTTGTAAAATACGTTATTTGTTTTTCTAAATTTCTATTTGTTGTTGTTTTTTCTTGTGTGATGAATATGCTATCAGCTGTATACATGTTTTATTCAGCAGCTTTAGAATTAGTTAAAATCAGATGACAAAGCCTTAAAATTCCCAAGATAAAATGCAGCTACAATTCAACCACTTCAACCAAATTGCATGTTGAAATTACTGCGCTCAGGTCCAAAAACCTCTGCTGTTAAATCAGATGTAGACTACAGGTATGTAGACTGCAGTCTAACTACATATTTACTTTCTTTATTCACTGTTTCCAGTGTCATCCGCATCAGTAGGAAGGGCTGGCACACCCTCCTCAATTTCCTCTTTCACACAGGCCTGACATTTGGGGTGTTTGCGGGAGGCATCAATCAGATCCACTTTCCTTTGGTTTGTCAGATTGTAAGTTTGCCATCTTCTGCTCTTTTGTGTAGCTAATATTTTACAATTATATATTTTTGTGGAGCGCAGTAATTATGACCCTTTCTGTATATGGCTTAGCAGCTTGGACCCATCATTTGTAAATACATTTGAACAAGAAAAAGTCAAATTTTTAACCGTCAACTAAGTTTTAAGAAAAGCAATGTTTTCAAACCTAATACTAATCGTAGATTGTTAGTATTAGATGTATAGTACAGAACCCTCCTTGATTCCTTTAAGTTGATCAGAGTGTCAAGGGAATTAGAAATCCATGATGATCCGGGCTCCTTTTCCTTTACCATTTTTCACTTTGAAGAAGTGAAGGGAATTTATGTGGTAAAAGTGACATGTCAGAAAATTACGAAAAGAAAATATCTACTTACCTAACCTTGTTTGTATCTACAGTCTGGGCAATCCTTAAAATGACTTTAATCAACTGAAAATGTGACAAACAAGGCTGGACTAGAGTTCTAAGTTTCATTTCCAGAAAAGCATTGTCACTTCTCAATGTTTCCTGTGAATGAGATTATTACTATAATATGTAATTTTTAACTGTATTTCCTTCTTTGGTGTGATAGGTCGGCATTGTACTCCATTATGCTTCATTGTCCACCATGATGTGGCTGGCATTTACTGCAAGAAATATTTGTAAAGATGTGTGCAAAGAGCCACTTCAAGCCCAGGACAGGAGTGGTCCAGTCCAGAAACGTTCCAAGCCAACCATCCTGAGGTAGAGTTTTATTTTCAAATAAAAAACTGACAACTCTTGAGAGGGTTTCAAAGGATGGGGACTATTGTCTTAAAGCCTCTGAATCTTTCACCAGATTCATATTCAACCTTTGTGTTTCTATACACTTAATCACAAACTAGCTAATCTCACTGCTGTATGAAAATGTGAGAGGATCTCAAGGTAGATAAGAAAAGCCTCTTTTTGTG
This sequence comes from Poecilia latipinna, assembly GCF_001443285.1. NCBI lineage: Eukaryota > Metazoa > Chordata > Actinopteri > Cyprinodontiformes > Poeciliidae > Poecilia > Poecilia latipinna. Next base: position 113,878 of record NW_015114378.1, on the reverse strand, counting down.
GTGAATCAACATGTTTCTTTATAGGATCACAGTCATTCATTTTTGTCAAGTTAGTCCAACTTTCAGTTTGGTGTAATTTAAAAAATTAAATTAAACATAAATTTCTCAGCACTTTAACTTGTCAAGAAAAACCGAGATCATCCCACTTCCCCATGCTGGAGATTTTAGTTTAACAGTAACAATCCATAAAGTTACCTTTAAAGTTAAGCACACAATAATCACACAAGTAATGTCAAGACCCAACAGTAGACTTAAACTTCAATAAAATCAATCTGGTTGTGTGTGTTGTTTTTGTCTCCTGGAAACTTTGCTTTAATTCTACTTCTTTTTTCTATCTAATCATAAGAAATAATAGTTAGGCAGAAAGAGTGTCATGAAACAGGAACAGTCGGCTTCCTGGAAGAAGAGGAAGTAAGTTTCCAGCTTGCAGATTCATAGAAATAGTTTAAACTATTCCTATTTCAAAGCATAAAAGTTTTAAAGAATGAAGTCTAAACATTTTATTGAATAAGACCCGAAGTAAAATACTTAAGTTAATATTGGTTTACTTATAAGAATATGTAAGTGTAAGTGAAAATGTACATTTGTGGAAATACAAGTAAAACAAGTAACTGTAGCTTTGGTGTCAAATAATTAGAATAATGGATTATTCTTGGTTCCTTTTCAGAAAACGTCTATAATAACTCACATTAAGATTATAATAAGAATAACTAATAAGTTATGGTTATAATATTATAAATGAATGCTAAATCAGAGAAACTAAAAGGTTATACATGTGATTTGACATTGAACTGGAAATGGTGTAAAATGTGTAACTGTAATTAAAGATCACTGATGTTGTGTTGGAGGTCGATGGTAGGAGAAAGGTTAGGGGGAAAGAGTAACTAACAAGAGAGCAGAGAGGACCAAGGCCTTATGTGGTAACAAATTGAACAACTTAAACTTTCCAAAGAAAAGATTGGGCAGGCAACAGACGTAGGAGGACTGTTGAGCAACTCGGAGTCAATGGAACAGACATCATGTCTCCAAGACAGTGATGGATATGAGATCATCTGTCCAAGCAGTCAGCCAATGAGACAGGCACAGCAACAAAGCTAGCCAATGCAAACGCACCAAGAGGGTGGATAAACCCTTTATAAGATGGGTGCAAAAGAGGAATCTTTGGTTGGATCCTTCAGGCAGCTTTGAGCCAAGATCGAGATGGACAAAGAACTCCACAGCTGAAGAAGAGCTGGGGCCACAGAGCCGAAGACTGTTCTGCGCATGGGGACCAACCCATCCGCCCTGCAACATATGGCTTCAAATTGCACTTCTCTCATCAGCTGGGTCCGGACCCCAAAGACAAAGACCAAGGCAAAGATGAAGTTAAAGACAAAGGCAAAGAACAAAGGCAAAGAGGGAAGAAATGGTGCGTTCCTTCCCTGAGACCAGCTCGTCTACATCTCGATGGACCAGAAAGATCGTGAGACGAGGAGAAAGGAGCTACAGAGCCGCAAGACAAGAAGCTGAAGACCGCTACGCACAAGAGGAAGTCACCCTAAGACCCGAGACCTGCTGCTCTAAGTCAGTACTCTTCCTGCCAGCACCCAAGACCTGTGTGACCTCACCATCGAAGCAGAGACGAAAGCTCATCAGAGATGTTGTGGACATTCAATTAATGAGTTACCTCAAAGTTCTTTGATGGTTGTAAAATAGCTATGATGTTTGATTCTGGAGAGGAAAAGGTGGAAAATGTTTGATAGGTTGCTTTTAGCCCAAAACTATATGTAAAACAACACCCTTGGGACTCGCCCGAGTCTCTAATACCAACCTGGTTCAGTAACAAGTGCAAGTTGTAATAAAAGAGTGTGACCATTAACAGGTGTGCTCTGTGGAACTAGTTGGGTGTAGGCTGCTCACTCTGGCACAGGGGGAAGGCGGGTGTTACATCTGGACGAGGGTCATCAGAAACCAGGCGAGTCTTTCTCTGCACCAGCTTAAACAGAGTTTACTTCAGTTCTGGACAGGGTAAATCCCAATGGATTCAGGAAACTCAATTTACTTGTTAGATGGAGAGCTGCTCCTCTCAGAAGTTATGGTTAGGGTTAGGGTTCTCTACTTCAGAAGGGGAAGCAGAGCAAGAAGGGGTGGTGGGGGCGTTGCGCTACAATAAACTGTTTTTTTTTTGTTGTTTGTTTTTTCAGTTCTACGACTGACAAAGGACCTCTAATACAGCACTAGTTTCAATTGTATCTAAAACAGGAGTAAATAAATTTCACAATATTGTTAAGCCAGTGGTATCATTAATGTGAATCAGGAGGAACAATCATTATTGTTTCCTAAGTGTTTCCTTAGTAGCTTCCTAAGCATTTTCATCCGGTAGGTGGCAAAAAGACCAGATCTGTATGCTGACTGCCCTGCATCAACACATTTATTTTATAACTTTTTCACTTTTTTTTGTCAGATTTTATCTTGTGAGCGATGGAGTACCTCTGATAGTTGTAGTCATTACGGCTGTCTTTGGCATGGATAACTATGGCAGCAGAGATGGAGCATTATAGTAAGTATAGATTCAATGTATTAATTTCATTCATTCATTTATAAGTTTATCTTTGCAAGGTTAACAAATAGTTTTAAGTCCCTGTTTATCATTTTCAGCTGCTGGATGGCATGGGAACCTAGTCTGGGAGGCTTTTATGCACCAGTAGGTCTTCTGGTCATAGTCATGTCTTTGCACTTGTTGATTACCTACATCCAGCTGAAGCGCCACCCAGAGAGAAAGTATGAATTACGCCTTCTAAGAGAGGATCAGCAGATGTTGTCGTCCAGTGAGTCAAACCATCATTGTCAAAGTGGCAGTGGTGGAGCTTCAGTGTCTGCTGGAGACTGTCTGCCATTTTCTACTGGTGCATCTATACTGGCTAATGAACACTCTTTTAAATCCCAACTACGCGCCACCATCTTCACACTCTTTCTGTTCCTGGCAACCTGGACTTTAGGAGCATTGGCTGTATCACAGGGACATTTCCTGGATATGATTTTCAGCTGCCTCTATGGGGCTTTTTGTGTCACTCTGGGCCTCTTCCTTCTCATCCAGCATTGTGCCAAACGGGATGATGTGTGGAATCGTTGGTGGGTTTGTTGCCCATCTAAATCAAAGATAGAAAATGTAAATACTGATGGACAGAATCAGACACAACAACTCCATCAACCACACTGCCACTTGAGTTCTCCGTGTTTAGGCAAGCAGCCACTGCTTTCATCCCTCTTACAGGGTTCTTCAGACAAAATGACACCACCTCCTCAAAGCCCAACTCCAAGTAACACAGGTCCATGTTGTGTGGCTGTAATGAGTCCACCATCCCCTATCCCATCTCTCATTGAGCCAAAGTTCTCACCACGTCCTCATTCACTTCCAGATGAGCTCCCTCGGCCAACTCTTCCCCTACAGAGATGCCTTACTGAGAGAGCAAAGTCACGCTCCTTTAACCGCCCACGACCATGCCTCCAAGACTACCGCTCACATATGGCTTCACTGAGTATGGACGGAAGTGTCCACAGCTCCCACAGGGACAGCTCTCAGCCTGCACAGCATCTAGAAGGAACACCGTTAATTTCCAACAGCCCACTTCCAGATCATCAGCTTCTTTGTCCTAGTCCCCACTTGGATAAGCAGATGGCTTCCTGCCACACCTTTCAACGCCAAACCTCCTGCCAGAGTATACAAGACCCAGTGACTTCCTGTCATGGCCATGTTCACAACATGCATGACAGCATAACGTCCTATCACAGTCTCCTCCTGCCTTCTCAAGGGGTCCATTCTTGTCAGTGGCACATGTGTGGTTCAGCTACTCCCTCTGCTAATGCAGCCTGCTGTGAGAAACTAGATTCATTTACAGTGCAATTTGAGCAAGACCCCAAAACATACAGCTGCACATTAAAGTCAGAAGATGAAGACACAGATATCCATTCTTTGGACATAGAGCAGAGAGGCTTTCCAAGAAATACTCTGCCTCGACAGCATTCCAAAGTTAGCCGCCGAGGAGTCATTGGTCGAAACAGAAGTTTGCAAGAAGATGGCCTGTTTGGCTCAGATGCTACAGGAAATATTCGGACTGGCCCTTGGAAGAATGAAACCACAGTTTAGATGTGATGTTAGTTTAGCCTTCCAATAACTGTCTTTATAGATGATTTGTATGTGTTTTGGTCTTTATGCTGTACCCTAAAATAACCTCAACGAGTCCTCACATAATTTAGGACTAAATTAAGTTGTGAAATAAATATTTTTTAGTTATATTTGATTATCAACTTAGTTTAACTACAGGTGAATCCACATTATGCTTTAAATCTGCAAGCTATATTGCATGAATGCTCAGGGGCACAGTGGTTCTTTAATTAGAAATGTAAGTGAAAAGAAAGGGGTCAAGAGTTTAAACCACATTAATTCCACTTAGATGTTTCATGTTAGTTTCTGTAAATTGTTTTATATTAATCTAAAATGTTTGTATCTAGACAAATTTAAATACCAGCACTCACTGATTTTAAACGTTGCATAGGAACACAGACTAGGTACAAAATATGACTAGAGCCAACCGCCCTTGATTTTTTTTTTTTTTTTTGAAAAGACATGTTAAGGGACTTGGCCTCTTGACTTCATATGCATGAAAAAGCTTCCAATAACTCTTTTTAGATACAATTGTCTCAAAGACAGATAATCAAACCCCTCCCAACCAGAATAGCAGGTGCTGTATAGGTGCACTAAACTGCTCAGTGTCTATATTTTCCCTGGGCATGGGTGCTAATGCAAAAGAATTTTAAAAATGTTACTTCTTCCTGCCTTTGGCTCTGTATACATGACAATATATTATATAAAATTGTCTCTTTTTAGCTTTGTATCATGTTATTCCTGTCATGGACTGGTGACCTGTCCAGGGTGACCCCACCTCTCACCTGTTGACCGTGGGAGATGGGCACCAACACCCCTGGCGACCCCACTAGGAATAAGCGTGTTGGATAATGGATGGATGGATATCTTGTTATTATATTATTCCCTTATCAAAAACAAACCTGGAGTGCTGCTTTGATTCTTTCATGTATATTTGAAACATATTTGAATCTCCTGTGGCAGCCATTCTGTGGTGTCTAAATGCTTGGTCTAGCCAAATACCACCTTTTTCCATGAAGCTCCTCCTTGGAACGGCAGTCTCCAGCTGAGCTTCCACCTCATTGAGCACCTCTCCTCCTAGCCTCCCCCATTCAGCTCCTCCAGACTAGCGGCAGCAACAATTAGTAAACACCAGGTGGAACTGTGAGTCTGCTGAGCTTATTATATAAACTACATCTCAGTCCTACACTCCTAAGAATGTTTGTTAATGGCATAATGTAGAACCATTGTTGTGATGACGGCGGGGTATCAGAAAGAGCAGGAGTCTCTCAATGAGACAGAGGCCCAATTTCAAGAAGCTAAGTTATGAATTCAAATTTCAAGTCATGTTGCATACATACAGCACTTTTATAACAACTGAAAGTAACAGTTACTTGATTGTGGGGGTGGCCATTCATCGAATCATTTATTGTAATTTTTTTTTGCCATTTTAAGAATTTTGATTTATCGTCACCATAAATTTCAGTAAACGTTAAAAAAATTGACTAAATGTTATTTTTTAAAATTTTTCTCGTGTCTTTCCACAATATCAATAACTATCAATAAATTTAAAAATGATTATACTAAGTCTCTAAATGCAGTTCAGTGATACAAATCACACTTCTTTAAGAAATGTATTTCAAACAGAAATGTTTTTCAAGAGTAGCATTTATGTTTGCGGTGTTATGAATGTTGTGCCATGCAATCACCTAAAACAGAAGTGATGAATAGTTTTTATTATTTTTATCGTTATCATAGTACTACAAAATATTGTCATAAAATTCTTAGTACATGTCGCCCACCCCTACTTGATTGTACTATAAAGGTGCTTCAGTTCCACATTCATCTGTTCAAACAATTATACAAGTGTATAGACATGTTGGGAATGTGCAACCATCACATTGTACAGGAAGATAATGGGTTCTGTGTCCCAGAGATAAATATATAAATGTGCAGATAGACCCCAGAATAAAAGCTAAAGATGCTGCTGTCATTATCCCCAGTGAAACATGCCCTGTTCTGACTGGCCACTCAGCAAAGAATAAGTTAGTATTAATAATATATTTCATAATATATAATATATAACAATATATTTCTAATATATTTCTTTACTTCAAAAGAAATATAAAAAGTCAGATTTGTTTGCAGATGCACACAAAGACAACAATCTTCATTTCTGGACACATGTCCTAAGGCCTGGTGAAACTAAAGTGAACCTGTTTGGCCATAATGCCCGTTGTTACACTTGGAGGAAGAAGAGGGATGCCTGTATCATTTTATCTTTGAAGTGTGGGGGTGGCAGCATCATGGTTTTGGGCTATTGTGCTGTGGAAGGAACTGGTGCTCTTCATGAAAAGATGCAATCATGAAGAGGGAACATTATGTGGAAATACTGAGGCAACATCTAAAGAAATCAGCCAGGAAGTAAAAGCATGGGCACAGATTTGTCTTCTAAATGGGCAATAACCAAAAGCTACAACCAAAGAAGTTATAGAATGGTTTAAGGACAACAAAGTCAGAGTTTTGGTGTGGCCGTCAAAAAGTACTGAGGGCTACTTCACAAAACTGTCCAATACATTTTGTCTCTGTCTGATAATGAGTTGCATTTTATAAGCTCCGTTACAATTTATCTTCTGTCTTTTGATTCCCGTTAAGCTTCCACATACTGCAAAATATTCTTATATTTAATCTTGATCAGTTGGGATCAGTTGATATGAAGTGGAACAAAAAAAGTAACATGAATGAATCCGCTCTCAGATTGACTTCCACTGTTCATTGATTTGATTAAAGTTTTTTATTTGAGCATATGACAGGTATGATTATGATGGTTTTTAGTTAAAAATGGCTTGGAAATGTATATTTTAGGCTAATTAGGCATTCAATGGATCCGCTATTGTTTGCTATTTTAGCAGTGGTTTATTTTCCTTTTGTGTGATGTGCTTCAATTCCTCATAATCCTCAATCAAAAGATCTTTGTTTGATCTTTGTTTGGTGTGATGCATGGCATATGCAATTTATCTGGCAACCATAGCATCAGTGAATCTGTGATTGATCTCATGGTCTGCTGAAGAAATCTGTGGAGACCTGAATTACTCAAGTCTGGGCCAACATAGCTGCACCTCCTGTGCCTGGTTTGGTCTTTGTGAAACAGATAAAGCCAGGATGAACTGATGGTGCTATGTCAAGCATAGCTCTATATTTTATCCTGGATTTGGTAATCCTACTTTTGTGAAACAGCCCTCCGGTCTCAGACCCACAAGGTGTGAGTAGATCTGAAAAGGTGAGTTTGAGTGAGGCGGTCTACAATATGTATTCAGTTCCACCAGTGGGAATGGTTTCAACTGGAATATGACACTATGCAGGAAAGTACATAATATTGCCCCTTTAAAAAATGTGAGGGCCTAACTTAAAATGATAAATTAATTAGTATTTTAAATCTTTAAAAAAATAGATAAATAAATAGCTTTCAATACGCACAATATTAAACCCATAATATTGCTAATTAAAAATTTTGACAGCTTTTGAGCATGCCCTTTCAGATTCTGAAGAGATTTGAAAGAACCGACTGATCTTGATTTTCAGGATCCAGCATCTCTAAAGTTTACACCTTTAAATTCTGACATTTAAACATTTCAAGTCTGTATCTGTTAATTTTGGATTTCATCTGACTTTAACACAGTTATTTAAAAAATTAATGATGACTCACATACAACACATTGAAATATATGATAGACTATGTGTGAGTTTTATGTGTACAACGGTGCATGAATTATTAGACACAGATGTGGTGTGTTTGTGTAACATGTGCTTATTACTCTGGATACATCCTAACACAGGGGTGGGCAACTCCAGGCCTGGAGGGCCGATGTCCTGCAACTTTTAGATGCGTCTCAACTTCAACACACCAGAGTCAAATCATGATGTCGTTAGTAGGACTCTGGAGAACCTGACTGCACTGAGGAGGTGATTCAGCTGTTGGATTCAAGTCTGTTGAACCAGGGAGACGTCTAAGAGATGCAGGAAACCGGCCCTCGAGGACCAGGATTGCCCACCCCTACCTAACAGCTGTTTTTAAATTTATTGATAAAGTTGTATTTATTAAGTTTATACATATTTTTTCCTCAGTGATACTTTATGCTACCAAGTTCAGTCAAACTGACTTTTGAGTTTGACAATTATTGCACTAGTATGCACTATATCACGCCTCACCTGGTCAGATATTTAAAAAGTGCAATGTGCTATAAGCACAATGTTTTTATAGTGCCAAAATGATGTGCCAGTTTTCACTGTGATGACAAACTACACAAAACACATTCTCATTGAGAAACTGCAGTTTGTAGCATAATGCAAACTTTTACTCAGGTTTTAGAATATCATCAGCAACACCTGAAAGAGCTCTTCAAAATGCATGTTTTCTATGCATAATTAAGTTAAGCGTGTTTCTGTGAATCTGTCATTTAACGAGCACTGTTCTCATGGATTTAAATTTGTGTGGTATTACAGTAGCTCCCTCAGGTCAACACACATGTGACGAGTGCCGGAAATATTTGATAAAATGTTTTTTATTGAGACTTACAAGAAAAGAAATCTAGTGACTGTATGAAGTTGGCATTATTT
>NW_015114378.1:99273-101499 GCF_001443285.1 Poecilia latipinna | reverse complement strand
AACATTATTTATTAAATTTAAGTCCTTGGAGTTCACTGCCCTGCATATCTTCTGGTCTTAGCTCATTCAATACAACAGATATGAAAAAGCTTCTGAAAGAACATAATGTTCAGTGGCACCTTGCATACAAAGTAAAATCATGTACTTTTTGTTCTGAAGCAGTTTGTCATCCTTACAAGTTTTTATAGCTAATGCCTACACACACGTCCACCTGTAATACTGTTAGAACACTGTGAAATATTTTAGGTTAAACATTTTCACTGATCCAGTGTGATGTCATCATAGTTGTAGTCATTAAATCACAGTGAGCAAGCTGTTACATGATGTTGATGACTGTACATGTAACATTTAGTCCCAGTGTTTCAACATGTCTTCCTAATGGTCAGAAGTCATCTGACAGGTTGTGTCTGAACACGAAACCATTTTCATAAGGATTTGCTTTTGTTTTTGTTTTTTAACTGTTATGAATTTTTAAAAGTACAAGATGTACATCTTTAAAAATAAAGGGAAAAGCTGTTTGAGCACTATGTTGTCTGCACTAAAAATAAATATTTACTGTGACATGCTGCACAAGGCTGTTCCTCCCTTCTTTTCAGAACTTATGGCAACTTAGGCCCTGTTTACATGACAATGATCCAACAAAAATGGAATTTTTGTTCCATTTCTGTTAACACATTTACATGAAGACATTCTAATTACAATCTTTGTTTACACAGTAATGCTACACATTGAAAAGGTGTACCAGTTGGTGATAGGTTCTTTGAAACTAAGTGCGCATCTGTTTAATAAAAAAAAGTTCTACTTGAAAGCACGTCGATTCGTGTTTCCCCATCAGAGCCCGTTCCCCCAGATATTGGGGGAAAACACACACTAGGGCGCATGTGACACTTGTCCCTACTGTCACACAGAGATCTGAATGGTAATCGTTTTTTTTGTTTCTCCTTAACATTAGTTTAGATATTGATTAGTGAATAGTTTAGATTTTCATTTTTAAAAATTATTTTTATTTGCCTGACTCTTTAGTTGACTATTTGCAGTGCACACATTTAGTTAACTTTATCTGTCAGTTCTTTATATTTTAGTTAAATGCAACAAATTAATTTCTTTGTTTTGAGTTACCAGTTTCCTTTGGAGCTGCTGCTGGTGTATCACTCAGAAGAGCTCCAGCTAATCGATGTCCTTATATGACTGGCAAACCTTCTCAGCAGATCATTCCATTTGTTTGTCAGGGGAAGGGGAAGTTTGGTTTTCTTTAGTTTAATTTGACCATTTCTTCAATGTTCCTTCTTTTTGCCAGTTTAGTTCTAATAGTATTTATTTAATTTAAAGATTTAGTCTTGTGTTGACCAGTATTTGTTTAAGTTCTAGTATGTTAAATTATCCCCTTGTATGTTAGCAGTGGTCTGATCAGCCACTATGAGTGCATGTCCCCCAGATTATAAATTGAGGAATATTGAAAAATGTTGGTGTATTTCCAGCATTACACCAACATTTGGTGTAATGCTTGAATATATTGAAAATTTTAAGTGAAATATTCCCTAATCATAAGTTGAGAAATATCAATATTTATAAGACAATGTTGAGATAATTTAAGGCAACTGCACCTGTAATTTTTATTTTTATGTAAACTTAAGACATTTAAAAACATCACAAAAATATTTTTGTGTAATTTGTTACAAAATAATTTTTGAGTTCTGTGAACTTGTTAGGGTTCACATAAATGCCCCCTAAAATCTCACGTGGCTGCATGTCTCACAAACAAAGCCTCGCGGAGCTTAGTTTCTATGTGTAAACATGGCGTCTTTCGTTTCAACTGACTCTACAAAGTATTTCTGAGTCAATTGGTGTAACATTTCTGCTGGATTTTCAAAAAAATATCAGCCACGACAATGGACAGGGGAACCAACAAGTTCATGTCATCTTTTATGGACGAAATCAAGGTGTTTGAACCACGCGATGCCTCCAACATTGTGCGCGTCACAGCTAAAAGCTACCGATAGATGAGGAAAACAGCAGATCCTCACACCCTCAACATAAAAATAGCTGTGGACAAGATCACTGATGCCTATTGTTCTTGCAAGGCTGGGTAAGTCGGACATTCATGGTTTTGAGGGTTACTTTCGAAATCAGTGATTTCTGTTGTTGGCAAATGTTTGAGTGTGCCTAGGCCTGATACACTGTACTCGGTGCTAGCGTGGCTAACACGATTACAGTTTAGTAAAAAGC
>NW_015114378.1:89857-95035 GCF_001443285.1 Poecilia latipinna | reverse complement strand
CCTCAAATGTGTGCCTAGGCACACTCAAAGGCAAATGTTTGAGTGTGCCTAGGCCTGTCATGATCCGTGTTTCTGTGTGTTTATTTTTGAGTTTTTTGTCTNTGTAGTCCTGTTCCCTGTGAGTCTGTCTCTGCGTCTTCCCCGTTGATTGTTTCCCAGGTGTGTCTCATTCCTTTGATTACCCCGTGTGTATTTAAACCCACCTGTTGTCTGTGTTCCTCGTCGTGTCCATGTCTTTAGTCTTCTGTTTCTCTGTTAACGTCGTTCAGGTGAAGTTTCTGGGACATTCCAGTAGAACTGCCAAGTCCTGTTTTGTGCCCGCTTCTCTGTAGACCGTTTGTACTTTCCAGTTGAACTGCCTAGTCCTGGTCTGTGCTAGCTCCCGTGAGTCCCATATGTCAGTTGCTACCGGTATTAGCTGTGTGCTCGTTTGCCGTGCTGCCTGTCCTGGACTGAGAGCTTATTATCATCATTAAATTCATTATTTTCACCATAACCTGGGTTCGCTGCGTCTCTCCTCACCACCATCAACCGCAACTCATGACAGTCAGTTCTTTATATTTTTGTTAAATGTAACAAATGAATTTCTTTTGAGTTACCAGTTTCCTTTGGAGCTGCTGCTGGTGTATCACTCAGAAGAGCTCCAGCTAATCGATGTCCTTATATGACTGGCAAACCTTCTCAGCAGATCATTCCATTTGTTTGTCAGGGGAAGGGGAAGTTTGGTTTTCTTTAGTTTAATTTGACCATTTCTTCAATGTTCCTTCTTTTTGCCAGTTTAGTTCTAATAGTATTTATTTAATTTAAAGATTTAGTCTTGTGTTGACCAGTATTTGTTTAAGTTCTAGTATGTTAAATTATCCCCTTGTATGTTAGCAGTGGTCTGATCAGCCACTATGAGTGCATGTCCCCCAGATTATAAATTGAGGAATATTGAAAAATGTTGGTGTATTTCCAGCATTACACCAACATTTGGTGTAATGCTTGAATATATTGAAAATTTTAAGTGAAATATTCCCTAATCATAAGTTGAGAAATATCAATATTTATAAGACAATGTTGAGATAATTTAAGGCAACTGCACCTGTAATTTTTATTTTTATGTAAACTTAAGACATTTAAAAACATCACAAAAATATTTTTGTGTAATTTGTTACAAAATAATTTTTGAGTTCTGTGAACTTGTTAGGGTTCACATAAATGCCCCCTAAAATCTCACGTGGCTGCATGTCTCACAAACAAAGCCTCGCGGAGCTTAGTTTCTATGTGTAAACATGGCGTCTTTCGTTTCAACTGACTCTACAAAGTATTTCTGAGTCAATTGGTGTAACATTTCTGCTGGATTTTCAAAAAAATATCAGCCACGACAATGGACAGGGGAACCAACAGGTTCATGTCATCTTTTTTGGACGACATCAAGGTGTTTGAGCCACGCGATGCCTCCAACATTGTGCGCGTCACAGCGAAATGCTACCGGTCGATGAGGAAAACAGCAGATCCTCACACCCTCAGCATAAATATAGCTGTGGACAAGATCACTGATGCCTATTGTTCTTGCAAGGCTGCGTTAAGTCGGTATTCATGGTTTTGATGGTTACTTTTGGAATCAGTGATTTCTGTTGTTGGCAAATGTTTGAGTGTGCCTAGGCCTGATACTCGGTGCTAGAGTCGCTAACACGATTACAGTTTAGTAAAAAGCATTTTCAGGTAAAATAAAATCTTTAATGTATGTCAGATACAGCATACATTGCATATTGATCTGTTCAGCTAACGTAAGACTGTGTAACAGACAGGCTACAAGGTGTAGAAGTTGTATCGGTACTGCCATTATGCTGTACTTAAAAGGTTTTCATAATGAATGTGTTTATTATTGACTTTTTTTCAGACTTGGGGGTCATTGTTCACACATTATAGGCCTCCTTAAGACCTTAAAATATTTCAAGCTTCAAAATTCAAAAGGGATCGGGAGGTGCTGGTGCCTATCTCTAGCTAACGTTCCGGGCGAGAGGCGGGGTCACCCAGGACAGGTCGCAAGTCTGTCGCAGGGCCACTAAAAATATCCCCATTCACTAAACACAAAGAAAGCAAAGTAATAATACTTACACCAGCGCATACTCCTTTGTTTTTATTGATCTTACGACGGTTGAGCTGCAAATGCGGTCGTGCACAAGTTTTGAGCCAAGCAAGGCATCCCATTTCAGATTTTGGAAATCTGTGAATTTTATTCCCACAAATACGATCAGATACCTGACATCGCCTGTACAGATTCCCCACTGACAGTAGAGAACCTTTCTTATTTGAGTTCTGTCGCAAAAACTTTGATTGTGTAGATTATGGTCTGCTAGTCCACAATCTACCTTAGCATGTGTATACTACTTTAGCTTTTGTTTGTGAGACGGTCAAGCACGTGGTAGCTGCGTAGTGACGTCAAATGGGCATTAGCCAATGAAATGCGGCCCCTGTGGTAAGGTCCATGATTCCATGCGTGGAAACAAAAGCCACACAGAAATGACAGCGTCACAATAATCAAAATAATATTTATTCAAGACAGATGCATACTATCACCAGAAAAGCACATCAAACAACATCAGAAAACTCAGAGCACAAACAACACATGAACTTACCTGAAAGAGGAAAAAAGACAAAAGATGGAAACGACAAACAAAAAGCAAAGACGTCTTTGGAGAATTGCAAGAACAAATCTGATCTGTTACTTCTGTGTAGAAAGTTTTATAGTAAAAGGCGTGTTCCTATCTTTAATTTATTCAAATAAGGCGTATCTTTGCTCATCCAACCAGGAGCTATCTCTGACCCTTTCACTAAAGCCAGGAACTCCTGCTGTTTTACGGCTTTTCACAGATGAGTGTGAAAAGGGGTAGGGTTACTAACTTCATCAGATCAAGGACAATCTGATGAAGAGACAGACTCGTGGTGCGTTCTCACCAAATGCATTACGCATGTCAAAAACGCATTTGACACTTCAAATTTGACACGTGTGCACTTTCGGTGCATTCATACCAAAAGTGTTTTAAGCATCAGGTGCTTCTGGTTTACATTCACAGTCTATGTGGAACGTCATAAAAATGGTCCAAACGGTTCAAATAGTGCCATGCTAGACATTCAGAACACTCCTCCATGGCCCTCAACGCGCCTCCACATAGACTTTGAATGTAAACCAGATGTGCCTGACATTCAAAACACGTTTGGTGTGTACACACCATTAGAGCCAGAGAGAGAGAGCAGGAAAGTCGCTGTGCTAGGTGGGCCAGGATTAATTTGAATGTTTGTCTAGGGCCAGGCATTTGCGATGGGAATGTCCATTTCTTGGTTCTGGTTGACATTCAATGAAAGCTCAACATTTGGTCCTAAAGATCATGGACACAAGTTTTTTTCTTTGTTTGACCATCAACTGCAAATATCGTTTAGATCTTTCCCATAAATGAAGGAGGCCATCACCACAGGTTTATCGTCAAACCACTTTGTGACAGTCAGCTAAGATGCTCCCTTCTGTTCACAGTGGCCCATCTTCTGGTAATTGGTGTGGCTTTGGTATTCTTTGGTTCATCATAATGGTTCCAGTTGCTGGAAGACCCTTTGAGAAGTTTTCAGAACTTATTCCTCATCATTTTCCTGCTAATAACTGGCACTTTTGATTTTTAGTCCAGAAGATTTTGACTCTGAGAAAGCCAAGATAGGCCATGTGTGCTGATATTCTGAAGAAAGTCCTTGTTCATGTGTGTAATTTTATACTTCTATCATGTTCAAAATAAATAAAAATAAACAATTAATCAAGTAAAAATAAATAAAGTCTTCATTTTTTGGGCAATAGTGTTTAGCGACACCCCTGCAGTTTGCAGACATTTTTGGTTTTTATTTCAAGTAACAAGCAATAGACTGAAACCAGAAATGGATAACTTCTAATTATTAAATGTATTTTTCAAATTTGACCTCTTGTTGGGTAAGTGTGATTCATTAAACAATAATCTGTACATTTTTAATTTTTTTTAATTCTGTCATAATTTAGACAGAATTATGTTTAATTCTAATTTGAGTGTTCCACACAAATTAGCTATAAATTAGTCCTGATGTCCACTACAATGGACATGCTGTAAATTTTAATAAAAAATATTTAAAAAAAAATAAAATGCTAAGGTGTTCATTTTAGCCTAAATAAGTAGGAAATCACAAAAAAACTGAAATTGGAAGACACTTGTTTTCTTCGGTTCTCAGGAGGGTAGAACAGGTTCCTGCCGTGCATTGCATGGGCAGGCCCCAATAAAGGCAAATTCAAGACGGCTGACTCATTTTACCTGAGGGAGAGATAAGACCCACCCACCAGAACGTCATCACGTTGCTAACGTCATGACACTACACTCGAACCTTTTGAGTGTTCCACACAAATTAGCTATAAAATATTGAGCCCTGTTCAGTTAAAGTGGCATAAATCTCAACAGATCTCAAAACTTTATAGTTTGGTCAACTTCATAACGACATTTGACTGCTGTGAACTTATTAGTTCTGAGATAGTGCAACTGTTTGGGAATACAGTGTACGGTGAACTCTGACTCATATGCAGCTAACGTCGCTGCTGCTCTCCAGCCAGGTAAGCAGTTTGGAGATATATCCAGGGGTGAAAATAGGGGGCTACGGCAGGGTACTGCGTACCCCTAAAAGATTTAGCCGGGGTATGGAGTACCTGCAAGAAAGGGGAGCGGCTGTCCGCTGTAAAAAATCAGTGGGTTCACTGTGCAGCCGTGAGTGATTAGTTTTTCAAGAACAATCTAAAACATGACTTAATCAGTTAATAAATAGTTTTTTCACCATTTCATATTGTTTCTGAACTCTTAGTGCTTTACTAATGCAGAGCTGCAATATGTCAATAGCAGAAGGTTTTGAGTCAATCTCAGCATTAGGAGACAAACTGAACTCCGCCAGGACGCTGAGACCAGCAGGTCCTCCTCTGATTGGCTTATCAAAACGTTCGTAACATTATAGTATCACAGGCAGATTGTTCATGGTATACTAAGTTGTTGTTGACTCTTCTGAAATTGTCTCCTAATCTGGACTTTGTGATTAAACATTCTGGAATACTGGCTCAAAAAAGCCTGTATTCCAACATGTACTCCTTCAAATGGAGATGTAAATACATGTTGGTGTTGCAGTGCAATGGGCCAAACA
>NW_015114378.1:84887-87710 GCF_001443285.1 Poecilia latipinna | reverse complement strand
CACTTTGTGACAGTCAGCTAAGATGCTCCATTCTGTTCACAGTGGCCCATCTTCTGGTAAATGGTGTTGCTTTGGTATTCTTTGGTTCATCATATTGGTTCCAGTTGCTGGAAGACCCTTTGAGAAGTTTTCAGAACTTATTCCTCATCATTTTCCTGCTAATAACTGGCACTTTTGATTTTTTAGTCCAGAAGATTTTCACTCTGGGAAAACCAAGATAGGCCATGTGTGCTGATGTTCTGAAGAAAGTCCATGTTCATGTATTTTATATTTTATCATGTTCAAAATAAATAAAAAATAAACAATTAATTAGGTAAAAATAAATAAAGTCTTCATTTTTTGGGCAATAGTGTTTAGCGACACCCCTGCAGTTTGCAGACATTTTTGGTTTTTATTTCAAGTAATAAGCAATAGACTGCAACCAGAAATGGATAACTTCTGATTATTAAATGTATTTTTCAAATTTGACCTCTTGTTGGGTAAGTGTGATTCATTAAACAATAATCTGTACATTTTTAATTTTTTTTAATTCTGTCATAATTTAGACAGAATTATGTTTAATTCTAATTTGAGTGTTCCACACAAATTAGCTATAAATTAGTCCTGATGTCCACTACAATGGACATGCTGTAAATTTTAATAAAAAATATTTAAAAAAAAATAAAATGCTAAGGTGTTCATTTTAGCCTAAATAAGTAGGAAATCACAAAAAAACTGAAATTGGAAGACACTTGTTTTCTTCGGTTCTCAGGAGGGTAGAACAGGTTCCTGCCGTGCATTGCATGGGCAGGCCCCAATAAAGGCAAATTCAAGACGGCTGACTCATTTTACCTGAGGGAGAGATAAGACCCACCCACCAGAACGTCATCACGTTGCTAACGTCATGACACTACACTCGAACCTTTTGAGTGTTCCACACAAATTAGCTATAAAATATTGAGCCCTGTTCAGTTAAAGTGGCATAAATCTCAACAGATCTCAAAACTTTATAGTTTGGTCAACTTCATAACGACATTTGACTGCTGTGAACTTATTAGTTCTGAGATAGTGCAACTGTTTGGGAATACAGTGTACGGTGAACTCTGACTCATATGCAGCTAACGTCGCTGCTGCTCTCCAGCCAGGTAAGCAGTTTGGAGATATATCCAGGGGTGAAAATAGGGGGGTACGGCAGGGTACTGCGTACCCCTAAAAGATTTAGCCGGGGTATGGAGTACCTGCAAGAAAGGGGAGCGGCTGTCCGCTGTAAAAAATCAGTGGGTTCACTGTGCAGCCGTGAGTGATTAGTTTTTCAAGAACAATCTAAAACATGACTTAATCAGTTAATAAATAGTTTTTTCACCATTTCATATTGTTTCTGAACTCTTAGTGCTTTACTAATGCAGAGCTGCAATATGTCAATAGCAGAAGGTTTTGAGTCAATCTCAGCATTAGGAGACAAACTGAACTCCGCCAGGACGCTGAGACCAGCAGGTCCTCCTCTGATTGGCTTATCAAAACGTTCGTAACATTATAGTATCACAGGCAGATGTTCATGGCATACTAAGTTGTTGTTGACTCTTCTGAAATTGTCTCCTAATCTGGACTTTGTGATTAAACATTCTGGAATACTGGCTCAAAAAGCCTGTATTCCAACATGTACTCCTTCAAATGGGGATGTAAACACATGTTGGTGCTGCAGTGCAATGGGCCAAACAGTTGAACACATTTTAAGACATCTGTAGATATTGTTCAGTTATAGAAGTATGCCATGAAGAAGTATGTTTGGAGAAAGAATATTAAAACAATAATCTATCTTATCCATTAAAATATATTTTACATGTGTGCTAGGAGCACTGAAAAACTTAGTTTTGGTTGAATTGATGATATAAAAGAAGAATATGCATGAATACATACAATAGACTTTTGTTAAACGTGATCTTTCTTTGATATTCCTCTCACAACTTAACCAATAATAATAATAATAAAAACATGTTCCAGAGTGGTTCGTTGTACATAAAGTATTTTTGTGAATAATATTCAAACTAATGTTAATGTTCACTGATTGCTTTAAAGACCTAGAGTCATGCTATATTGGAGTGGTAGTGACACCATTCCACATCACAATACAGGACTTAAACTACAGATGATTTATCAGTATTCAGTTGCTTAACTCTTGAGTTTAAATTGGAGGACAAAATGGTTGAAAGTATGTGATACCTTCTGATAGAGTATAAACATTTGTATTCTTTTTTAAAAGTTTTGTTAGTTAAGCACTAAATATAACTCATGGATAATGAATCATTATATTCTGTATAAACTAAAAAGGAGACAGCTCAAAGTAGAATTGAGTAAATAAACATCTACACATTTAAAAACATTTTAGCAATTAATTATAATAAAAATAAAATATACTGTCACGTAACTTTGGAAAAAATAACTTTTTAGAATATATTTTTTTCTGTCAACTTTCATTTAACACTCCAGTCCAGTTGGTGGCAGTAATGCGCTTTCATAGTTGGCCAGGCAGCCGCCATTAAACTCCAGAGGAAGATTTGCACCGGCGTTGTGTGAAATGGTGGAAAAAGTCCTATTTCACGGAGTTACTTTTTCAGTATCGCTTTGATATCAAGCAATGTTCCGGCGGAAAACAACAGATGACACCGCGGCGGTCCAACTAGGCCAAACTCACGGTAAGAAAGCTTTTATGAATAGCGAGCACGTGCAGCGAGGCGAGTTGCTTTGTTTGTTTCTTACAGAAAGCGGTCTGTCGTTTTTATAATGTCAAAACAAGTGTAGGGAGAGATTTCGTACTGCAATTTTTTTATTACATGTGATGTTCTG
>NW_015114378.1:79859-82369 GCF_001443285.1 Poecilia latipinna | reverse complement strand
AATATAACTCATGGATAATGAATCATTATATTCTGTATAAACTAAAAAGGAGACAGCTCAAAGTAGAATTGAGTAAATAAACATCTACACATTTAAAAACATTTTAGCAATTAATTATGATAAAAATAAAATATACTATCACGTAACTTTTGAAAAAATAACTTTTTAGAATGTTTTTTTTTCTGTCAACTTTCATTTAACACTCCAGTCCAGTTGGTGGCAGTAATGCGATTTCATAGTCGGTCAGGCAGCCGCCATTAAACTCCAGAGGAAGATTTGCACCTTACCTTTTCAGTATCGTTTACGATACGGCGGAAAACAACAGATGACACCGTGGCGCTCCAACAGGCCGAACTCAGGTAAGAAAGCTTTTATGAATAGCGAGCACGTGCGGCGAGGCGAGTTGCTTTGTTTGTTTCTTACAGAAAGCGGTCTGTCGTTTTTATAATGTCAAAACAAGTGTAGGGAGAGATTTCGTACTGCAATTTTTTTATTACATGTGATGTTCTGAACTCTTAAAAATACTCGCATCTTCTTTTATTTTTTTCAGACCTGAAAAATGGCCGAGCCTCAACAGCCAGGCCTCGGACCACGGTGCCGAGGCGCTTTTACGGAGTCCACGAAGAGAAATTCAGTAAGTTATGATTGCACATTTAGTGAATAATGAACACTCGCATATTTGTAAAGAAAATTGAACATCCGGTTATTTTATTTATTTTTGATATAACGGAGTATAGTAAGCAGTAGAGATCGACAACATGGCGGACGGAGGACGGATATCAGGACGGAGCCATGAAGCCGGTATTATGTACAGTCACTGTGTAACGGGTGGAACCACCAGGGGTCGCTTCCTCCACATTTTGAGCTCCCATAAAAGGGAAGCTGTCAGGCTGGTGGGCAATTGTCAATCTCCTCTGTGTTCGATCAGGTGTGTTGGCCCACACGTCCCACTGTTTGCGATCAGGTTTGTGTCAGTTTTTTTTGTTGTAAAGAAAAACTCTTAATCTGATTATATTTAGTCAGTGTTTGTGTGATGTTTTTATATAGGGCCACACTTCATGTTTTGAGCTGACGATTCCTACCTGGGCGTGTGGTTGGTCGACGCTGCAGGTAGGCTTTGTATATTTTTTTAACTGGATTGAATTGAATGGTTTTATTGCAAAGATTTAATAGGCGTTTGGTAATTTGTGTTTTTTGTTTTTTGCAGTTGTCGCTGCACCCTGCTGTTCTTTTAGTTTGATTTTCCTTTTCCATTGTTTTTCATTTATTTTTGTTTACCTATTGTTTTTTGCAAATACACATCCTCTTATTTTGTAATAGTAAATATTGTCCCTTTTATACTGGTTGTTCTTATTGCACTATAAGTGGTCGTAACAACTGCGTTGATTCCCGATTGTACAATGGCTGGTTGAGAATAACTTTAACTTATTTACTTATGTATTTTTGACAAAGCGATATATTTGCTACAATATTTTTTTTTACTTTTACACTCCACAGAATGGGAGTCACATTTGTGTCAATCAGAATCTTCAGGAACGTCCTGATGTCCGTGATGAGGACAGAGATGCAACTGTGTGTGAGTATCTACTATTTTAGAATGTTGATTATATTTTATGCTTCAATATTGTTTATGTACATAATGTAATTATGCTATGTATTGACAATGCACAAAAATGTTTTCCAGCTGTATCAAGGACCTACTGCCAGTCATCCAGATGTTGGCCAAGAAAGAAGCAGGTAAGATCTAGAGATGTCACAACTCCTTGAATGATTAAAGTACTGTGATTTATTAAAATCCATCAAAGCAAATTATCTTCCTCAGAGTTTGTTGAATTATGTTTTACTATTTATTACCAACTACTTAAAATTCTTTTTTTCTTCCAATTGTTTCCTTGTTTTTCATTAAAGTTTTTATTTTTTGTAAGAATGTATTAATGTGTTTTTTTTGTTTGTTTGTCTGTTTGTTTGTTTTAATGTCTTATGTGTGCATACTAAGCTGGAAGTTGCCAAACAATTTCACTGTAGTTTCATAATGACTAAAAGATGCTTGTATCTCATAATGATTGTCTGTTCTGTATTAACAGCTGATGGAGGAAGGCAGAGAGTACTGGCAGCAGAGGAGGTGGCATTCTGGGAGGATGGCAGCTATGAGGGGATGTCAGGATGGTCTGTGGTGAGGTTGAGACCCCAAGTTCCCCCAACCAGGAGCTCAGTGACGTCGGGTCTACGCTATAGGAGAGACGTCGGGCCTGTCCTGAACGCAGCATAATGTTGGATCATGTTTGGACAAAAAAAAACACTGCCAGATGGTCCAGAAATGGACAAGCATTTATGTCGTATTTTGTGTGCAAACAGTAAAAAAAAAAAAATCTAATGAAATAAAGAAAAAAACTTCTGTGCCTCATTTATGTTCCTCATATATGAACATGTTGCATATAAGCAATATCAAATGAATATATTTTAATACAGCATTTATTTTTTATATATATTTTTTAAAATATAGCATTAAA
>NW_015114378.1:73557-75520 GCF_001443285.1 Poecilia latipinna | reverse complement strand
GAGAGTTGTTTGTGGTTTCTCCACTATTTACCTGTTATTTTACTTGCCATTACATTTCTTAAAAAATATAGTCTTTTCAGCATAGCTGAGCTGAATGTCCAGAAATGACCCAAGATATTTAAAATTTGCCACAATTCCAACAGGTTGGCCATTGAGTGAAACTGAACCCACTTTCAGGTATTGTTTAGGTCATTTAATTAGCTCTTGATACTTAAGAGGTATCAAGCGTACCGTCGGGGGGGGTAGGAGGACTAACTGTACACTAACCACCTCTCTGTCAGTCCCTCTCCCGCTCTGACGGTGGCAGCAACCTGCTAAAAGTTTCCTGTATTCTCAAATCCAAAACTTGACAGATATGCTATTTTATTTATACAATTATAAGTAATTTCCACTATCATTAATGTGTCTACCAGAGGATTCCTCTGGTCATTATCTGTCATTAGAGCCCTTATTGATAGCTGTATGTCGAAGCACTGAGGAATTGCAGTCATTTGAAGTTTGTATATCAGGTGTTGTCCATTTGGAGAAATGGCACAATTGGACATCTGTACATCCTCAAAAATAAATGACCAAAATGACATTTCTTTTTTGTGCTATTTTGATCAGACTTGAAATCCATGAGCAGAATACTTTATTCTACAGATTTATAAATTAATTTATTGATTGTCAACCCCAGAAAGGCAGCAGGACATGATGGTGTTCCTGGAAATGTGCTGAGGAACTGTGCAGAGCAGATGGCTGGGGTCTTTATAAGAATCTTTAATCAGTCCCTGTCTCAAGCCAGAATCCCATCCTGCCTGAAATCCTCCATCATTGTTCCCATTCCTAAAAAATCACCCATCACCTCCTGAACAACTACCGACCAGTGGCTCTCACGCCATTGGTGACTAAATGTTTTGAAAGACTGGTTCAGAGTCATATTCATGAATTTATTCATTCCTCGCATATTTGACACACACCAGTTTGCTTACAGAGCTAACAGGTCAACTGTCCACTGTCCTGCATGCTGTCTTGTCCCACCTGGCGCACTGAGATACCTCTGCACGCATCCTCTTTATTAATTTCAGCTCTGCATTCAATACCATTCTCCCTGACAGATAAGTGCATAATCTGGCAGACCTGGAAATTCCCTCTTCCATGTCAAACTTCCGTTTCCTGGGAGTTCAGATCATGGATAACCTGGCCTGGGATGTAAACACAACAGAACTGGCAAAGAAGGCCCAGCAGAGGATCTATTTCCTGAGAGTCCTCAGGAAGAACAACATTTCTCAAAAACTGCTGGTGTCCTTCTCAATGTTCTATTGAAAGTATCATCTGCTATTGTCTCTGTGTGTGGTTCCCCAGCTGCACAGCAGCACAGAGGAAGACTCTCCAGAAAATCATGAAATCTGCTGAGAAGGCCATCGGCTGCTCTCTGTCTTGTCTCGAAGATCTCCACAGGTTCCACTGCCTCAGGAAAGCCAGGAATATTTTTAAAAGACTCCTCACACCCCAGTCACAATTTGTTCCAACTGCTGCAGTTGGAACAAATTGGCTGCAGATACAGGAGCATTAAAGCAAGAACAAACAGACTGAAGAACAGTTTATACCTGGTAGCCATAAGAGCATTAAATACCCTGAAGCACTATTTTTTCACCAATTTTGCTATAATCCATGTAACTTATTGCATGGTTCTATAATGACAATAAAGGTTATTATTATTGTTATTGTTATATCTCAGCTGCCCTTTAGCAGCAGTCTTCTAACACCTCAGTTCTCCCTCGCCTAGATAGCCTTTCACTTCCAGCATCGCATTGTTTCACAACATCGCAGCATCCCCAATAGCTAACCTCCATCTACTAGCTTCGCATCATTTCATGTCACTGTTCCGTCCTCACAGCTGGCCATCATCTACCAGCATCATCCTATCAGTCCATCCATCCATCCATCCATTTTCTTCCGCTTATCCGGGATCGGGTCGCGG
>NW_015114378.1:66128-68203 GCF_001443285.1 Poecilia latipinna | reverse complement strand
CAGCCACTTCTTCCAGCTCCTCTGGGGGAACCCCCAGGTGTTCCCAGGCCAGCTGAGAGACATAGTCCCTCCAGTGACCGAGGGGTCTTCCCCGAGGCCTCAGGCCTCCTCCCGGTGGGCCGTGCCCAGAACTCCTCACCAGGGAGGCATCCAGGAGGCATCCTGACCAGATGCCCGAGCCTCAACTGGCTCCTCTCGATGTGGAGGAGCAGTGGGTCTACTCTGCGTCCCTCCTGGATGACCGAGCTTCTCAACCTATCTCTAAGGGACTTTAAATCATTCATGTAAATAAAATATTTTAATCACTGTTTTTTCTCCATCTTCAGATTAAATTAAGCCTTGGTGTAAATTCAATCCGGAAGACTCTTCAGCCTCACCTGCATCATCCAATTTCTGCGTCATCTGCAGTCAGTCTATCAGCATTGGACCATGCCCCGTCTTTGCTAATCACCAATCAAGCTCTCGCTTATAAGGACCTTCATCAATGGCATCATCCGCTCTCCAGCAGTGCTCAAACCAACCTACGCCCCTTCTCCACCTCCACGCTCTTGGCTCTCCAGGCATCCATCCTTCTCCGTCCTCCACCACCAGTGCATGGGCCCCAGGGGAAAGACATCCCTAATCACCATCAGAAAAGCTCATCCAAGCTTATCGCATTTCCCAACACAATGTCTTCCACCGAGGTCCAAGCGCCAAAGAATTTCAAGTCATTCATGTCAATAAACCCTTTTAATCGTTGTTTTTTTCTCCGTCTTAGTCTCTCCTTATTGAATTTACAATGTATGATAAAGCTGCTGCCTATACTTAAATTTAAACTGATGCATTAAGTTCAGCAAGGGCTTTTCTCTGAAGCTAAGTTGAACTACACTTGATGGGATTTCCCTACTCCTCTGTCTTCCCATTGATGCAACACAATTAAATCTCGATAAAAACGCAGCCGAATGGTCAATGCCGTTTTTTTCTGCTGTTGTCTTAAATTTTATCCTTACTCATAATTGGATCTGATTTCAAATGTAACTGAGTAACTGTATTCAAAACAAATGAAAGTAAAAGTACACATTTTGAAAACAACTCAAGGTACACAGTAAACAAATTGTAATTGTACAGCAATACGACTTAATGCAAATTATTACTTTCTACCCTTTACGCCAGAACCAAAAAAATTTTTCCCCGCTGTTGGCAGAAAAAAAAAAGCATTGTGAAGTGCTTATTCTTTCTGTGATATCCATACAGGCAGCTTATATTAAATGTAAAATATTAATATTTTTATTTGTTTTGGTTTGCACAATGAGCCACTGACAATTTTCGACATAGTACTACATAGTAGTTACATAAAACTACTTTTACCCCTAATACATATGAGGTATGCATCTTAACTTTAGATTTTTTATAAGAAAAAGAAGAAAAAGACATTGACTATGTTTCCCTTTCTTTGTCACGTTAGCTATCAGTAATTCAATCCTGCCTTGCTGTAAGTTAATGTTAGCTAAAGTTATTAAACTCCATAACTGTAAGATTATCCCTTAATCTTAAACATGCAAATAGATTTTTTTCCTCCAATTTTAATTAGCATATTATAAGCTACTATATTAGTCAAAATTACCCTTTATATTTTTTATTTAGCAACTTGGCTGATGTGACATGGCGCTTGTTTTATTTGCTTTGCCGACTTTAAGACTTATTTTGGCCTAAGGATGCGGGGGACAAAGTTGGCTAATGAAGACATGCTACAGATGTGCTAATGAAGACCAGCCATGAGATAGAAGTCCCTCTTTGACCAAAGAAAAAGAAGCAGATGAAATATTCTCAAAGAAAATTAGGTAAGTCATTGTTGTGTTACTATTTTCTCCAAGAGAAGGAGGTGGATGGGCACAGGTGAGTG
The DNA here is from genome assembly GCF_001443285.1 of Poecilia latipinna. Taxonomy (NCBI): domain Eukaryota; kingdom Metazoa; phylum Chordata; class Actinopteri; order Cyprinodontiformes; family Poeciliidae; genus Poecilia; species Poecilia latipinna. Next base: position 66,321 of record NW_015114378.1, on the reverse strand, counting down.
GGGGATGGGGAGCAACATCCACCAGCTCAGTTAATAAACTGTTTTAGACAACTAATTGTTATGGAGCTAAATTTGTTTCACAATTATTCAGTAAAAAAAATCTTCAAAACATTTGGAATTGGAAGAATTTTTTGTTTCAAACAAAATATATAAAAAAAATTATTGGTGGTCAAAACCTTTTGAATATGACTTA
>NW_015114378.1:52495-63094 GCF_001443285.1 Poecilia latipinna | reverse complement strand
GAAAATTAGGTAAGTCATTGTTGTGTTACTATTTTCTCCAAGAGAAGGAGGTGGATGGGCACAGGTGAGTGGGGGATGGGGAGCAACATCCACCAGCTCAGTTAATAAACTGTTTTAGACAACTAATTGTTATGGAGCTAAATTTGTTTCACAATTATTCAGTAAAAAAAATCTTCAAAACATTTGGAATTGGAAGAATTTTTTGTTTCAAACAAAATATATAAAAAAAATTATTGGTGGTCAAAACCTTTTGAATATGACTTAAAAAAAAGTTTTGTTTAAAAAGCTCATTTTAAAAATTTAAATCAATCTTTTTTTTTCTCATGAAGTCAAAAAGTTATTTGCAGAACAAGTTATTATTTGCACAGAATGTTTTGAGTGAGAGGCTATGTTTATGATTGTGACTTTCAAACTTTTGGTTTTGATGCTTCTTTTTTTGGTTGGACTCAAAGAGTTTTTATTGCTGGAAACATGAACATGAGGGGTCTAAAGATGGACAATGTAAGACGTTTCCCTATTGGTTAGCGCTGACTAAAGCGGATGACTGACTTTCCCACCTCAGAACTGTGGCTGGAACTGCAGGGCTTGCTTTATTAGAAAAAAATTAGAGTGATTTTAAATTCTCTGATTTTTAGACCTTTGCTGAGGTTGACAAGTCGATCATGATCTCATAAAATTAAAGAAATCGGCACCAATAAATGGCTGACCGATAAATTGGTGCACCCCTAGCAAAAAATACTAGAGTCAACATTTTTCATGCAATTGCAGTACAGGTTGTCAGTCCAGCCTATATTTTAGTTGTAAATAAAAGTTTACTTCCTTCTCTAGCAGTAACTCAGCTCTGCAGAGCCTTGCTAATGAGCCATTCATTTGCTCCAAGTGTGTAAAGTGTGAGAACTGGACTGGGCCACCCTGCTGCAGACCTTTGACACTGACTGCTGTGTAGATGAAAGCTTGTAGAGAGGGGGCTTGTCAGGTTGTTTCATGGAAATGACAAAATGTGTTTATAATGAAAATGAGCTGTGCTTGACTGACATTAAAAAAACAAGACAAAAATAATAAACTAGTGAACCAACAATGGATACAGCAAATTCACTCCAAGGTTTATGTATCAACTGCCAGCTGATGGTTAAACTGGCCCTTTAAGGTGAGTCATAGGCAAACAGACTTTAAAATTTATCCTGAATTGTTTCAGCGGTGTACCGTTTTAGCTAAAGCCTCCAGTTGACTCCTATGTTTGTGTCTCAGCATCTCTGACTTTGATAAGTCTTAATGCAGAGGTCTCTTCTTTCCCATCCCCCACATACAGCCATGGGCCACTGGCCTGAACCATTTCAGCTGCAGAGAAGTCAGAAAAATTATGCAGACGTCCCTGATGTGAACATGACCTATTTCAGAGCGCCACAGAAGCCTGCAGATCTCGTATTCTTGCTAGAATGGCCTACCGCTTGCACCTGCCTGCATGTCATAAAAACATCAGTACTCTTGATCTGTTTTTGTTATAATTTATTTATCTATCAAATAATCTTGTGTCCAATAATTGTTTTTCTTGTTTTGTAATTATTCATATTTAAATATGCAAAATTTTAATTCTGCATCTAATCCTTTGCTAATTATTTTCTACATATCTATCTGCACTATCTCCTTATGTTAATTGCTCATTACTAATCATCTGTGGTGGGAGGGGGACATGCAGAGTCTTAATACCCTCCTGAAAAGCCCTGCCCCATCATAGCCCTCTCTGAAAGCAGTGGTGATGATTATAAATTCCAATTTTTATCGCTTTGGTTTGTTCCCAAGTGGGATCAAGGGGGTAGGGAGTGTGCGCTTGTTTTAGCAGAGTGAGGAGACCAGATTCACATGTGATCTGCTTGTCACTGATAGAACATGTATACAGTCCTGAGATGAATGTCATTAATTTTAACTCAGGAAATTAAATGCTTAATTTAAGTGAACACAATAAAATGAAGCTGTAGAAAATACTTCAAAGATGTAAAAGCAATGGAGTAACTGAGTATAAGTATACAAAATCTTTACTGCTTTGAAAATGTATGTTAAAATTTGAATATTTTATTTATTATGTAGTTGCAATCAAACTACATACTTTGTAGTTTGATTAGGGAATCATTTCATCTAAGATTTTTGAAAGAATCTGGAGAATCTGAAGAGTGTAATTATAGTAACCTGGGATTGATGGTATATAAAAAAGATTTGAGAGTCTAAATTTAAATTATGCATTTTATTAAGTTGACTAAAGTATTAAGGTAATGATTTGTTTTCTTGTGCTGCCCTCTTGTGGAACGTTTCAGCACGCATAATCTTTGGTTGCTTTGATTTAAATTGTTCCCAATTCATGAATGACTGATTTGTTGTACTTGTGAGCCCACAAAGGTTTAATTTGTCTATCTCATTTCTAGGTGCTGCTTCCTGGGTATTATCAGCTGCTTTTTCAGACACTGTCAAGAAATTGGTTTTTTAATCTCATCTTTATCCACCTTTTTAATCTGAATCTAACCTAACCAAATTCAGTATTTGGTTTAACAAAAATAAATATAGTTCTTTGTTGTGCGGTAAAAATTAATCAAACCTGCAGTTTTCCAATAATTTAAATGTCATTGTTCTCCACTCTATTTGGAATAAATGAGTGGCTTTATCTGTTGGTGTGGCTTCATGTTGGCTTGTGTGATGTCACCTGTTCATCTTTGGATCAGACCCACAGACATGTGGTAGAACTGAGCACAGCTCTCTAGAACACATTAAGGCAATGCACGTTACACTGCAATGGTCTGTTTAAGGCCATTCTGTCAAACTAGAACAGCTGTCCGTAAAAACGGTATTCAACAATGGTATTTTCTATATTATAATGTTAAAATAATAATAATAGTACTTGTCTGAATGCCCTTTTTAATCCAGGGTGATAAAAAAAAAGACCAAAAGAGAAGAAAATGGAATCATGGACCAAACTCAGTGGTTCCTGATTGGTGTGACTGCTGAACAGATAAGGCTCCATGATTAACTAAGTCTGGCTGTTAGCCTGGTCTGGAGCAGTTATACTCCTGTATAAATCTCCATGGTAATTTATGTGTTACCAATTTTGTGAAACCAAATTAGGACTTAATTAAGCCAGGATGTCTGGAAAATCCCAGTTTAACCCGCTATCTTGTGAAATATCCCTCCGAGTATGCTGAACAAGACTCAAAATGTTTTTAGATGGAAAATATTGAGTAAAGCAAACAAGGAAAGCCAGAGTAGTTATGGCCTTTCTTAACACTTTATATTTTCAAAAAAGTACATTTATTTAATGGGTTATTGTTCTCCTCCCTTCCCCAAGTTAAAATGTTTGCTCATGAGTTCACTCTAAATATGTTAAGCCTTGGATGTTTTTGACACATAGCTTTTGTCATAATTGAATGAAAAATTATCTTTTTTGTATGTCAATGTCTTGATTAAAGAGAATAAATGCAACAAAGATAACCTTGTATTAAATTATCAATTTTTATGCAAATATTAAGCTTAGATGGAATCAAAGTAGGTTTAATCATCTGATGTCTTAGTAACAATTATAAATTTCAATACAGCAATTTTTGCTGCCAACTTTTTCCTCCACCTTATTCACACAATGCCAATTTTCTCATAAGACTGCTCATTTCATACATTAGATGCAGATCAATTGATTTAATCTGTGAGCCCACAAATGCAGATTAAATCTTTACACAGGTATTAAACATACTTTTAATTCAGCACATATTTCTGTATTAGCAATGTTTTTATTTGTCTGATGTACAATTCTAATCTTGAATCTTGAACTAAATTATACTTTTAATATAAAACTGTTATAGCTGTGTAGTAACAGCTTTCAGTTTCTCAGTACTCAAAAAATAAAACAAAACAAAAAATTAGACACCAATTAAGAATAAGCTTTTTATTTGTTGAAAAATAAATTCTTTGGCCCAGAAGCCATCAGGAAGGAGAAGAAATAGGAAATTTAGGAAATTTGTGAATCAGACATGAACAAAGCAAAGTCATATGAGGAGGTCATTTGGGATTCCATCCATCTGCCTGCTACCACCGTCTTCAAGTCTATACAAAAGATTGCAGATGTAGATGGACAACAATTTAGTTAAAGCAATGTGTTATTCAGTTACTGATTTAAATAAGGACCAAACACTTAATCAAATCTCTAATGAAGATTTATCACAAAAAAAAAAATCCAACTATCTTTTATTTAAATTCTGTTATATTCTCATATGCAATATATTATATTGTAGTCCTTGAGTTAAAAAATACAGATTTCACAAAAACCTAAAACATGACCAATTCAAAATACCAAAATGTAATCACCAATGATATATCGCAGTTTAGCAGGATCTTAAAGCAATAATGACTGACAAAAAAACAACAAAAAACATAAAACGTTCCCAAAGTACCTGTTCAGCACATGGGTTTCTTTCTTCTTTCTATGGAACAATTATGTAAATACAAAACAGTAGCATGGCTTGTTGCTCAAAATAGTTTACATACTAAGAGGGAAGAAAAAAATGTTATGGGTCATCCATCATGTACTACAATCGTTTCAACTCAAAGAATCCAGAAACTCTAAAGTCCTAGAAGTAGGAAAATTGTGAAATGTAACATAAAATGGGTTTAAAGCAGAAAAGACATAATGACATTTAAGTAAAGTCCAAATACAAACTCATTGTGTGCGCGCGCGCGCACACACACACACACACACACACACACACACACACACACACACACACACACACACACACACACACTCCACCAATACTAGTTGTTACCAGGATTAAAGTATGAACAGTTAAAACATACAAAAATGTCTTTCCAGGCATTGTTGAAGGGACTCCATTTTGAAATAAAAAAAAATATTAACAGGAGTGGGTGCTTTTCATTTTTTATACTCTCTTCCTCATTTTAGAAACAATGTGCAATAATTAGACCATAGCATGCTGTGCTTCTATAAAAAATGGGTTGATCCAGCCAACCCCCCTCTACATAAAATGAACTTTTCCATATAAATTGGAACAACAGCAAAACCACAGCAATAGGTTAGAAATGTGATAACTGGCATTGTTTTTAGATTTGGGGAACACACAGTAGCTATACTTCAGCCTTTTGTCATGTCCATTGAACCTGCTTGAATGACTGGAACACTACAGACCGAGGCTTTTTCTGAGGACCCTTTAGCTTCAGAAATCACTTAATTAGTTCCAGTCAAATCTGTTGATACATCTTTGAATAGAGCAGATCTTTCTGCACAAACTGGCTACTCACTAGGTAAATAGGTATCTCCCGCTTTTTTTATTCATTTACACAAAATATTGCTATCTTTTTGCTGTACAAATGGAAGACATATTTACAATATGACCTGAAAGCCAATCACCACAGAAGCCTAACAAAAAAAGAGACGGGTTCCATGAAGTGAGCATTTGACAAGAACCAACTTGGTTCAAAATGCTCCTTTGCATTTTCTCGTTTTGCACAAGTAGCAGAAAACAACTGCAGGTCCAATGGCTCTCAAAAATAATGACAAGCATTCAAGCTGATTCTTAAGAGTAAAGTAGAACTCCAGTTCCATCATCTGAATCAAAGACATTTTCAGATTGTAACATTGTTACTCATGTAAAGTCACTTTTACTGCTGTATATTTTTTTACAGTTAGCTGTACATCATGTCCAGGAGTATGATTTAATAAGAACAAAAAGACACCTTTCCTTTTTAAAATAATGCAGAAAATGACAAAGTAGGAATAATATGAAATTACCTGAGTTATTTGGTCTAATTGTTCCCCTTCAGTCAATACGCCACATCCATACCTCTCATTACAATATACAGTTTTCACAGTTAAAATAACATGGGTGGCAAAAATCATGTTTACATTTGCCATGATATGCATAAAAAAACTGTAATTCGCTCAATATGTATTAAAAAGAATCTAGGATCTTTACATAACATCAAAGGTTCTTTGAAAAAAAGTCTTTTCAGATTGGTGTAAAACTTTCAGAAGAGCTTATTCCAGTCTCTTGTTGCCTCCATGAGATGTCTTTGGCCGTGGCCAATCCAATCTTCTTGGTTGTTGAAAAGCCGACCACAAAACCAGCAATCAAACACCATTGAGGCTTGTCCACACGCAGATAAAGTTTTCACTACTTCATATTTCTTTTTGTTTTTCTTTCTTAGTTTTAATTTCAGGAGAAATCGTTCTCGGACAGAACTCAGAACTGGTCTGGGTCTTGAAACACCTTCACTTGAAGATGCAGAGCAACTGTTCACAAGACCACTAAACTCAGCAAGGGCTTGAACTGTCTTTTGACTTAGAGCAACCTTTGTGACAGCACCTTTGTACCTGTTGACTGCCTTCATTATGTTCATCACTTCTGGAATGTCAGCATCAGGATGATTAAGTACCACAACAGGTTGGCCTCTACAGGGATATTTGATCTGCTGTCCTGTGCTGTGTGGCGCAAGTCTCAGCCTCCTCTCCACTTCTTTGCCAACTGGCGACCATAAAACATTGTCCTTTTCAGTCAGCACCTTATTTGACAGTCTATTAACCTTATGCAGGCTTGCTGGGAGCTCATCAAATAAAGCTTTCCTGTGTCTTTTCCTTTGGCTTACAAGCCTTGGAGCAAGGAGCAGTCTATTTGCTTCACCTGGCTGTAGGTTTCCATTTATGACTGAAGGTGACCCTCGAGGCTCCTTTGGATGTTCATGTACATTATTTTCTACACTGATCAACTGAGATGTTGGACAGGTTTTGTTTGCAGACACTAGGAAGCACTGCCCTTGAGGTCTGCTGGCCAAAAGCAAAGGTTGCTTGCTTGATGTGGGAGCTATAGTAGTATTGAGGTGAGCAGTGGGCGAAACTATTTTAAAAATGACTTTATTCCCAGGACATTCGCTGCTCTGGCTCAAAATAGTTCTGTTCTTTGCATCTTGCTTATTTCCAAAAAGGCTTGATCTAGAAGGAGAAATGTATCGAAGCAAGTACGCCTGACGACCAGTTTGTGGTGTGCTGGATTTTTCTGCAAAGGTTCCTGCCAGAACTGGTTGTGAGTTGACTGAGAGTTCAGGACCTGACAATTTGAAGTTAGCTTTACTGGGGTTATGAGCAGATGGGATAGACCTCTGCACAAAGTAGCATGTTGGTTGTGCCTTTGCTGCTGTATTTGTTGATGGACTATGCAGTGTTCTTGAAAGAAGCACAGGTCTCTTGAAACCTGAGCTGTTGATAAAGTAGTGATTTGAGGAGGTGCTACCACCTGAACGAACAGCAGAGAGAACAGTCCCCTTTTCTGTGGCTTGTGGATTTCCTGCTGATATACCTACAATGTTGGCTTTTGGAGTAAGCATTACACCAGTAGTGTTACTCAAGTTATTAAACTGTTGTTTCATGCAAGATAAACTGACCTGAGGATTTGGAGAACTAGTTAGGAGTTTAAAACCTGGAGTGGCCTTGACTTGCACTGGCATGGCAAATTTATTGTTAGTTGGTTGGATGTTGGTTGCTCTCACGAGTACTGGTTGCTTTCCAGCAGGCAACTGAAGAATTTGAAGAGGTTTTTTAGCTTGCTTTAAAAAGACATTTCTTGCATGTGAAAGTCCTGTTCTCTCTCTGTTGAGCTGCTGAGTAATGATAGCATTTGAATGTTCTTTGACAAAACTTTCTATAGAATGTAAACTAGTTTTTATTTCTGGCTGTTTTGTGGATATGGGGATCCCATCTTCCTCAATTTTGATGATATTAAAGTCTTGAAGAACTGAATCTCCATTTTCCTCACACAAAAGATTATCATTGGCTATGCACTCATCAACCTCCCCATCCCCATTTCCTGTAGTGTGTTCTGGAGATGCTGTTAATCTCAAGCTAAACTTTGATGGATCCCAAGCATTTTTTGTGTGTTCAGAATATTCACCAGTACAGAGCAAGTTTTGGGAATCGCTCTGTACTGGTGAGGAGTTAAACATTTCCTTTGAATAGTTGTGAAAAGTAAACACCTCCGTGTTTGATGTTTTTGGTTCATCTTTTCCTGTGCCCAAGCCTTCCACTCTGCTCCTAACAGAAAAAGGTTGTGACAATTGAGACGAAGATTCTATGCGTTTTACAATTTGCTGACAAATTTGACTTCCATTTTCCATGAATGCGCCATCTCTGTTATCCAGAGAAATCTGATGAGGGGAGTCATTGTACAAGGTGTTGGTAGCAGAGTTGTCTTTGTTATTTTTGCATAATCCGCCAAAATCACTGGTTAGAATTGATTCTTCTGTGGTTCTGTTGTTCTTTACTGTTTCTCTGCAGAAAGTTTTGGAAAGCAATGTTTTCTGGGCAGCATTTAAAGGGGATTGACAAGTACCAATATCCTCACATTCCATTTTAGTATTACTCATTTCAGATCCATAGGTAGCTCCATCACATTTTAAATTTGCAGCATCTGAATTCCCAGACACTGCTACCTTGTCTTTGTCACTAGACACAGACTCACAGCTGTGGCGACCTTCATCCGCCACCGAGTAAAAATGGTTTTGTGAGGGATTTATTTGTTCACTATCAGAGTATGGAGTAGAATTAAGTTGACAAACAGAGGTTTCCTCCTCCTCAATCTTCACTTTTACAGCCATAATATCATCATGATCCATTTGAAGCAAAGATCCGTTTCTTGGTGAAATAGCTAAACATTTTGATGTGGAGTCCTTGCATTCAGAGTACTGCTCAGTCCCAGTGGAGTCCATCGTTTTTGATATCACAGGATTTGATACCAAAGGACTTACACCATCCATTAATAAATGGCTCTGAGAAGACACATTTTGCTTTGCTGTTGGTATTACTTTGAGAACCAAATGCTTTTTGCCATCAACTATCTTGAATCCCATCACTTTAGTTGTACAATTAGGGGGAAGAGAGATTTTGTTCTTCACCATCAGTACAGTAAGCCCATTGGCATTGGGATGACTTCCAGTGTCAGAATTATTTGCATTTTCACATTCCTGTAACATGACGGAAGTCGAGTGTTCTGCATTATGAAAGTTCCGACTTCTATTGTCCTTTCGTCCTAGAGTCCCATCAGTAAAGTGGTGGATCTCCTCCAAGGGAAATTCTTGTTTGGTTACTCTGCCATTTTCACTTGGTACAGTTCTAGGGGAAGAGTTCAATTTTGACATCTGTTGTGTTTCCTGTGAAACCGCAATCTTTTTATACAGTTTTGTATTTGTAGAAGAATTTGTTGGTGAACCACAGTCTTCAGCAACTTTTAGAGCACTCTTTCGCTGTGCCTCTTCTTTGTGAACAGCTGCTGTGTGCTTTTTAAGCTGTTCACTTTCTGCTGTGCCAAATCCACAAATTGGACAAGTGAAAGTAAATGTACCAGAGTGAGCTTTCATATGATTATGATGATCTTCTTCATTTAAGCTAATATTTTTACATTTTGAACACTTCCAATGACTCTCATTATGGTGATGGATGTGCTGAACAAATGTTCCTGCATCAACAGTAGTAAACTCACACCAGTCACATTTAAACTCTCCGTTTACACTATGACACATCATGTAGTGTCTGGTAAGCAAAAGCAGGGAATACTGAACATTGTCATTGCAGAGCTCACATGCAACCAGAGTATTCCTGTGCTCAATTCGGTGACGTTGAAGTGCAGGAAACTCATTTGTGACAAAATCACACAAGTCACAAGGGTAGGTGGGAAGGGATCCTTTATGAACTGCTCGGAAATGTTTAAGGAGATCATTGGGGCTAAATGTTAAATTGTCTTTACACAATGAGCATCCAAAACTAAGAATTTTTCCAGAGAAAACAGCCCGCTGCTGAATTTTACAACGGCCTTGGACAGTTTGGTGGTCATCCTTTTTAATCACATTTGTGATAGATTCATCAGTATTATGGAAGAGGGGCCCATCATTTACTTCTCTGAAATGCTTGCAGACCAAATCTTTCCCCTCATCTTTTTCTTCCTCCCCACCTGATGAATTTTTGTTTGGATCCTGGGACAGTGTGAAGTCTTCCATATTTCAAATTGGAGAATTCCTGTAAGAAAATAACAAAACAAAACCTAATTACTTACTATTAAAAAGTAGAGGGATTATTATTTTTCATACTGTGTAGCTACATACAAACATTCACATTCAAATGCCATGATAAATACTTATAACCATTTGTGTGAAAAGAATGTAAGTTATAGAATCAGAACACGCCTAATAATTCAAAAATTGTTGGAAATAAAAAACTCCAGCAATAAACCAAAGCAGTGATAAATGCTTATGACCATGTCCCTCATATAAACAAAATAGACACTGAAATGTAAAATCTGAAAATCTCTCACTTGCCCATTTCAAATATTGCTTTAAGAGTAAGCAATGAAAAATAAATATAAAAAGAAAAAAAATATTTCTAAACAATTGTTTAGTTCCTAAGTGCAAACTTAAGCAGATTTCAAGGAAAAAAACAAATCAAAACATAATAGTCTGCTTAGAAAGAAGAGAAATTTTAATTCTTTACATTCTCAGTGAAAACTTCAGCAGCTTTCGAAGATAAGAATTAAATATATACTGTATAATAATATTACATATTACAAT
>NW_015114378.1:30555-48088 GCF_001443285.1 Poecilia latipinna | reverse complement strand
GACAACTTGTCATTAACCTAGACAAAAATGTCTTCGTTATGACAACTTGTCATTAACCTAGACAAAATTGTCTCCGTTATGACAACTTGTCATTAACCAAGAAATCATGATCTAACATAAATTTGTCATAATGATTTAATTATTACACTAGCAAAAGCTTTAACAAAACAATAATTAATATTTCCACTCCCTGAAATAAAGTAAAACAAGTAGGACAAGCAATAAAGATTTCACTATTATTACACGGTCAAATGATTTAATAACAGACTCATTAACATTTTTTTTTACATCAACTAAAGTGGAACAAGTAGCACCAGTTATGAATATGTCATTAAGTGTCATTACAATGTCATTAATATTAACTATTACCTCAAGTAAAGTGAAACAAGTTACAACAGTTATGAAGACATCATTAAGTGTCATTACAATGTCATTAATATTAACTATTACCTCAAGTAAAGTGAAACAAGTTACAACAGTTATGACAAAGTCATTGTCATTACAGTGTCATTAATATTAACTATTACCTCAAGTAAAGTGAAACAAGTTACAACAGTTATGACAGTCATTAAGTGTCATTAATATTAACTTTTACCTCAAGTAAATTGAAACTAGTAGCAACAATAATGAAGATGTAATTTAGTATTACAGTGTCAAATGCAATGCTAACAGAGTCTTACCTCAAATGAAGTGAAACACACTGGACTACTTATAACTACCATCATAACTGTAGAACAAACCCTTTGTACATTGGAATAAAACAAAAGATAACTTGTTCTAAGATAACAGAGGGTTTAACGTCTGGTCAGTATATTGTTACTCTGAAATGCTGATTGAAAAACTAAAACAGAATTACTTATTCTTTAACTTAAGAAAATAGGTTCTTTCAATAGTAACATTTTTGCTTTGATTATGTCAGCCATCTCCTTCGTAATACCATCCAGCATTACCATCTTCCTGTAATGCTCTGAAAACAGGAGATCTTCTTCTTGTCTTCATTTCCTGTTAGCAGCTCTTTGAAGGTGTCCAGAAATGCTCAGAAATTACAGCTGTTCTTGTAATAGCAAGGTAGGATTGGCTTGAATTGCTCATAGCTAACATTACAAAGAAAGAGAACATAGTTAATGTTATTTTCTCAAAGAAAATGTAAAGTTAATAAGACACATACCTCATATGTATTAGGTATCAAACTTCGATTTCTTTTTAAACAGGAGGTCTGGCCGTTATAACCATAGACATAATATATGCTTATATTATGTCTATGGTTATAACTTGTGTTAGGTTTGCGCCACAATATGGAAGATTTCTTCTTCACCAACACACTGCACGCCTGTTCGTGCACTGCTGCCTCTCACTGGTGGTGTTGGTGTATTGCACTACTTAGCCCTTGTGTTTAGAAATGGGGTCCATACCAACCGACCCCACACACGTAAAACTTTTATCATTTGCCACAGTTCTTTTTGTTTGCCTCAGTCCTCGCACGCACAAGGGTTAAAACAGCCTTAAATAATGTTTCAAATGCTAAGTTCATAAGTACTTTGTAGACATATTGCTGTAAAACTTTAGGATCGATTAAATTAAGAAAATTAAGACTAAACAACATGGCAAAGTTTTATAATATTACTACATAAAGCTAATTTTTAAAGTTTAATCGGTAATGCTTTTATAACAAATTTATGTTGGATCATGATTTCTTGGTTAATGACAAGTTGTCATAACGAAGACATTTTTGGCGAGGTTAATGACAAGTTGTCATAACGAAGATATTTTTGGCGAGGTTAATGACAAGTTGTCATAACGAAGACATTTTGTCTAGATTAATGACAAGTTGTCATAATGAAGACATTTCGAATAATGTCAACTTTGTATTAAAAGTGTAATTATTTACCGAATGATGCTTTATGACAACAGTCATAACTATTTATGAAGACTTATTGATGTTCATGACAGGTGTTATGTCATGTCTTTGACAGTGTCATGACAGTCTTATTCAACCCCCTTCAAATAAAGTGTTACCCATTTTAAAAATACACCCAAAGACTGTGTGCACTGCTCTACATTCTAAGGACTAAAGAAAAACACATAAATAAATACTCACAAAGACGAAAGTTTTCCAAGGTACAAACCGTATAAAGTATGGACCTTTTGAATCTGCCTAAATTCTTGTTGCCAAGTTCACCAGAGAGAAATACATCAAAGATGGTTTGCTGCCAAGAGTGCTCACTTTGTCATTCTGCAAATACAATTTGACAAAAATCAGTTGTAACACAGATGTCATACTCTGATCAAATTTTGAATGTAAATATTACCCATTTTCAGCATGAATTTAGTAATAAAATTTGCTACCTGTGAACTTAAATGCCAGGTTATTGAAGAAAGTTACTGTAAATACTAATTCACAAGATTTGACCGAATATGGCCAACGTTATCTCTACCAGGACATTAGAAACCATGCATAAGAGAGGAAAATATGTTTAGGATTGTAATTCTGTTCAGAAGTCCAATGATGTGACATTTGTTTGTAAGAGCACCAGAAATTCTAACTTTACATTGGTTAAGGCCACTTTGAATCACTTTTAAATCTGGGAAAATTTATTTAAAAAGTGTGAGAGACAGAATTCTGCTGAAAACGACCTAATATATGCAAATATGCATAAAAATCATATCATGACATATTTTATGCATCCATTTAACAAAAAAATGGAACTAAAGACATTGTATCACCTGCTCCTCAACTCAAACTTTGAAGAAAAGAAATATTGTAATGCCACTTTTTGCCACAAGATGCTGCCATTGACTCATTAGATGGGGGGTTTGGTTCACTCTAACGGAAATAATTTACTTAGAAATTCTTTGATTTATCACAACTGCAGCTTAAGATCACTTTGTTCAGACTTTTGATGATAAAAATGAAAAAATGTTTGTCCAAGTTAAAATCTGAGAATGCATTCTTCCACTTTTCATTATAAATTCAAAACTAATTCAAATTGTGCTTACATTTTAAGTGATTGTGTGAATTCTCCACAACCACAGAGTTGGACAAAAAGTGATGCAGTTGCATCCTTCAGGTTTTCAACGTGTTTTTTTTTTTTTTTTTTTTTTTGGGCTCCTGACTGACAGGTCTAAGATTAGGCTGCAGTGTGCAGAGAGTTCGCCTTCAACTGTTTTACTGTTCAGTTTTCTCTGGTGTTTAACAAGTTATGGCTCTAATAAACCTCAATATTTACCTCCCTCTCACACACGTACACATACACACACACGTACACACACACACAAAAATACACACACCTACACACCCACATACACACACACACACGCACGCGCAAACACACACACTTCAGACAAATCCAGGAAGGCTCTTTGCTGCTGATATATATATATATATATATATATATATATATATATATATATTAAAGCTGATGAGTAATCCTGATGCTAATGTTATTTCTGTTTCATTAACCTGCAGTAAATAAAGCCCAGTCTGAAAATAAGCCTCAGGGACTTTTCCAAATTTTCTGCCAATATGCATCATTTATAGTAATTGTACACAAATCAGGCCTGTTTGTACATAAATTGTTACATTGAGACAATTATTTTTCTTTATAATCAACATGGATGATGATTACTAGGTTAAGGTGCAGTATGAAGAAATTTGAGAAAATATTACATTTATGTATTAAATATAGTAAATGTTCAGTAGTGGTTAAATGCTAAGAACATTTGCTGCTTTACTTTGTTACAAATCCTATAGCAAAACATTTTGATTACAAGTAGCTGTTATTATTCATAATCCTTAGCAGAAAAATCTAAGGCTGATATTTATGTAAACTGTTTTGTGGAAAACATGCTAAAATGTGATAAAGGTAAATAATTAAATTAATTCTAAAAGTGGATAACATTTCTGTAACTTGTTTAGCAAAAGCATGAATGCTAAAGTCAAAGTTACTAGCAAGCAAAGCTATGGCTGTGGCAATAGTAATGGTCCTTCTTTGCCACGGTTGCAATAAAAACAGTTTAGATGTGACTTTGTCAGGGTAGGGGGTTTTTAGATATTTTACTTCTTCTGTTATGTGAAATGTCACAGTTTCGTAATGAATAGTTGTGCTGGACAGGACAAAAACATCTTAAACATGCAGGATGGATGGATGGATGGATGGATGGATGGATGGATGGATGGATGGATGTTATTGTGCTATTAGTGAGCCACCATGCTTAAAAGGGAATTTAAAAATGTGTAATTGAAATGAAGGAATCAGCAGTGCCTTAATACCTTTATAATTAAGGCCAATAAATGCCAATAAACATAACTTTGACATTCAATAACTGGAAACCGGTGAGAAACAAACACGTCTTTTGATCTTTAGCCAAAACTGAATAAAATACTATTTCACTCTCAGCATTTTTAATAGAGTAAATGTCTTATTGATTAATATTCACATCAGTGGTACAAACCAGAACACACATTTTAAAAATTCAGAAGAAAATAACTAATATATTTAGCTGTTAAACTTGTATAATTTCAATTGAGAAATATTGACATCTACCCGGCTGAAAACCTCGTACATTTTACACGAATTTTATTGGCTACAATATATGTATAATAGTGATTATACATATATTGTAGCCAATAAAACTGTGTTTATCCGTGCAGTCTTTTCTGAAACAATGTAAAAACATGCTGGCCAACCACAGAAGAGATTACATCCAAAAATGATTTTAACACCTGTTTAATAGATTTATTTAAATGTTCAGTAGGTACTGTTCCAGCTTTAGTTTCAGAAATATGTTAAATTTACCTATATTGTTATATCTAAAATAAAACCCTATGGGTTAGAGGGTTGGATATCTCCGATATTTGAAATCTGCGCTCGTAAAGCATTCTTGATCTCTTATTCTTGATGGACTTTAATATAACACGCCACCAGATTTTCAGAAAGGTCCAGTCCATGCATGAACTTGGAGAGGATGAAAGGCTTCGTCTGGGCTCCTCTTTCTTTCGCCTCTGCATTTTTTTTTTTTTTTTTTGACTAACTATTTAAGGTGGACGTTTTACCGACATCCACAAACGCGCGGCGGGCCTGGCAGTCAGCGCGTTTGTGAGAGGAGAAGTAAACCGCTGTCCGTCTCGAAGCGCTTTGGTTCTGGCGTTGGTCCATTAAGGTAGGCCACCATTGTTCCGTTGAATCCACCGGGTCTGCTGTCACTACAGGTCTGAACCGAGAGTTTTTATTCCGTAAATAAGTTAACTCCCGTTTCTGGCTGATTCACCTGGCTTTATATGAAATGTGGATCTACGTTTGGTAGGGTTTTTTGGGGGTTTGGGGTTTACATAATTTTGCTTATCTTTAGTTTTTGAAGAAGACTTCANATGACAGTCTTATTCAACCCCCTTCAAATAAAGTGTTACCAATTTAAATGCCCTTCAAAGCTAAAAATCTTATTTTCTGCTTAGATTAAAATTCTGAGGTTCTGAACATGAATTCATTCTCGATTTCCCTTTAGCACAGCGTTCCTAAACCTTTTCATGTCGAGGACCACTTAATCCATTACACACTCACAGACAACATCTTAACATATACAACCTGAAATCAAAATACTAGTCTCTTAGCACACTTGCTGTCATGAACAATCATACTCCAATCATACTCTGAATTATTTACATATTGTGAAAGTGTGGTTTCTATGATGATGTTAAACACATGGAAATAAAAACAGATGTTATTTACTACAAGTGTTGTGTGCATCAATATTTAGGTCTATTTGCAATTTAGAAGCACAATTAAAGAAAAATAGACTTGAGTTGCTTTGGCAGAAACAAAAACCTTCAGAAAAATTCAATATAAAAAATCCTTCCATCCATTTTCTTTACACCTTTACACCATTCCAGAATTCAAAAAATGTATTTTCACTAGACAAAACTACATTTTGACTATCCGGAATGGTAATTTAAGATATCTGTATTTACATTTTGACTAGTAAGAATAATAATTCAAGATATCTTCAAGTACATTTTGACTAGTCAAAATTCCTTTCAAGATATCTCAAATGACGTCACATGATCTGTCATTTGACGGGACACATAACCGTAATTACGATTTAAGATGTCTTCAACACAATTGTGACTAGTCAAAATTACAATTTTAGTTATCTGAATTAAGAATGACTTGGAAGCCCCTTTGTGGTGTCCAAACAGTTGCCTGCAGATGTTTCCTGCACAAAATTGTCAGTAAATGCTACAAATTAGAAAGAGCTCAGCAATGTTGGAAATGTAGAGATAGCAAAACTTCATAAACTATAAGACTGCTTCCGAAATCTGCAAAGAATTTCCTGTTTATTCATTTCCGACGAACCCAATGCACTTAAAAACAGCTTTCAAAAGCTAAAATTGCTATTGTCAAACCATTTTCAACATGAAAGCGGCGAATTTTCAAACATCTTTTTTCGTTTTCTCTATTTTTCATTGTTTTATTAAACTTTCAAATTGCTACGTAAGTCAGGGACGTTTTGATTGTACATAATACATATTCAAGATATCAGTAATGTCATTCTGATTAGTCAGAATGTCAATTTAAGATATTTTAAAAAGAAAAGCTGTGTAATTCAAGATATCTCCAATTCATTTAGAGATATCTTAAAAGGAATTTTGACTAGTCAAAATTACAGTTCAAGATATCTATAATTTAGTTTTCACTAGTCAAAACTACATTTCTCCTATCCAAAAATACATATAAGATATATTGAATTATGTTGCCATTTGAGATATCTTTAATTAGAATTATGACTAGTCAAAACTAAAATCGAGATATCTTGAATTTACTTTATGACTAGTCATAATTTAATTGTAGATATCTCAAATGTGTATTTCAGATAGTCAGTAATTCATTGTAGATATCTTGAATTGAAGTCTCCATACAAGTCAATGGTAAATCTGACATCATTTCGACTAGTAATTAGAGATATCTCAAATAGGTATTTTGTCTAGTCGAAATATAATTAGAGATATCTTAAATCGCTAAAACATCTACTGACAAAACAATTTGAGATATCTGGAATATAAGGGCGGTAAAACCGAATTCATGTTAAAACGGCTTGCCATACCCGGAGAGAACCCATGCATGCACAGGGAGAACATGCAAACTCCATGCAGAAAGGGCCCGGGCCGGGAATCGAACCCAGGAGCTTCTTGCTGCAAGGCAAAGGCTCTACCTACTGCGCCACTGTGCAGCCCACAATATAAAAAATATACACCCATTTATTTATCTATAGTATTTACTTCATTTAATTTTTAATTAAATAAAAAGTCGATGTGTGAGCAAGCAAAGTCATAAAAAATAAAGAACAATTCTCACTAACAGACTTGAGTCCTACCATTCAAGGCAAAGAGCCATTCAAAAGAAGTGAATCTCTAGAAAACGACATCAAAACTCTCAGCAGGTTTGACTCATCTTCCTCTGATCATATATGTAGTCCAGGAGTTGTTTTCTTTCCACTGGTATCTTCAGCTTTTCTTTTGAGTGACCCAGTTTTAAGCCACTTACCCATTATTACTAAACACAATCATTTGGTAAGTCACGGCAAAAAAACTGTCGTTTATATGCATTACCTTATGGACCACTAGCCCATTGACCAACAGTAGTCCAGGGACCACAATGTGAGAAAGACTGCTTTAGGAGTAGTGTCTGTCTTGGACTCCATGTTTTAATTCTCTCCCCTCTAAGAAGTGTAAACAAATAATTTAGAAAAAATGGAATCCTTTTTCAAAATGACAAAAAGATGTGGCGTGACATGGAACTTCTCTGATACAAATCATGTACAATGGATTACTTTCCTGCATAGAAGGTGCATTTACCAGGCAAGAAGGAAGAAGCTAGATGGAGTGTTGAAGAAGAGGGAGCTGGTTCTACTGAAGAACTGCAACCACACTTTTTGAGCCATATAGTTCAGGAAGCAACGATGACTCCAATGTTTCTTGGGAAGGAAGGAGCCGACAGTGAGGGGTTGGAGCAGGACATCTGTCGCCTCCAAATCACTGAATGGTGATAAACCGTTTCAACACCTTTAAAAAACATGAGCAGAAACAAAAACAAGAAATGAAAATAAATAGTGGTTCTTCATATCAACCTAGTTTTATTTATTTGACATGTTTAAAAGATTGCAAATCAGTCCATACTGATATTAGTACTGATATATTGTGCAACCCTATTTACAACAACATAGTAAACACTAGTGATGGGTTAACAAGGCGTCACAACATTGTATCTGTATTGATACTGTTGATATTGTCACTGAATACTGACACCTGCTGGACCTTAAAAATCTCTACAGGCAACTTTGTTGACACTGTCAACTGACACTGATTTGATGACCTAGTACATACAGTACTACAGCAATTTAAGTCATTGTATTTTATATTGTATTACTTCATTCTCTTCATTTAAATTGAAAATATGTTTGATATAGGAGAACCATAGGAGAAGCAGAGGAGCTATGATCTGTTTCATACAGTCATGACATAGTGATAGTTTTAACAAATATGTAAAAAACATTTTCTTTTTTAATAAAAAATTACATACTGTAGCTTTAAGGTGAGGTTCTGCAGAAGTCATGTTTCCACAATTGTGTAATAAGAAGCAGCCCTGAAATGGTTTGCAATGTTTTGCAAAATTATAGTTGCAAAATTATTGTAATCAATACGTATTTCACGAAAAATTCTCTGGACAGAAAAAAGTGTAATTGCCGGAGCTGTGCACAGGATAAAAACATTATGCAGAGCCTACTGAACCCCTCCTAGGGCTTAAAAGCAGGTAAAGCAAGATAAGGTAGTCAAGTCAAGTAAAACAGCAGAGCAAAACCCAGAAACAACTTTCACATAAAACTGATAGAATCCAAAGATATGCAGTGTTTGTTGAACTGTCTGGAGATCTTGCCACCAATAAGTCCCTCATTCTTCAGTAAGGTCTGCATATTGATCCATCACTTTAATAGTGCAGGTGTCACATGACGTCCTAACACACCCTGAGATTTTTAAGATGTCTTGTAATTTTTTAATCCTTTCTACTGTGGTCTTTGGCACAAGAACAAAATTAGATATGGCCTTGCAGCGTTTTCTTGTGTTCTGAGGAGCCACAATGTGCAGACATGTTTCCTCACTTATCTCTGTTTTAGCCACAACTTGCTTCAAACCAACTGCAGAAAGCTGTTGTTTCTCAACTGTTGACTTGATGAAAATAGTTGTCCCTAATTAATCAATGTAATTACCGTAAATTTTGTATGATATTTTGACATGCTTGGACACAGCACTCTATTGAACATCCAGTTTCCTTAGCTATGAACATTTGCCAAACACATCCTATGGAAGACATCAATGATGGTCTTCTGGCCAGCAGTAAGGTCTGCAGTCTTCCCTATATTGAACAGAACTGAGACAATTGAACCAAATTAAAATAATGTAATGACACCTGGTTTCCACCAGGTGTCATTACATTATTTACACTTTACAACATTCATGCCCTGTAAAATGTGAGCTGATTTCTTCACAGTATTCTAATTTTTAAAATTCCTGTTTTCATGGGTTTTATGTAAAAATAAACAAACAAAAAATACTTGGGAGGATAAACCACAAAAGGCAAAACACATGTAGCAGTTTGCTGCTGGATGGTTTGAATTCTTTGGTGACTCCGGCCAATCACGCTACACAATAACCAGGTGCTGCGGCTCCAACAAGCTCTGAAAAAGCTTTTTACCAGCAAAAATAGGAAACAGTCAAATAAGAAAAGGACAGCCCTAGATGGATTACAGGGCACCTTTAAATATTTCTTAAAGGAAAAGACATAAAAAACGTTTCCAATTGTCGCCACAAATGGCAGGTATATATTTATATAATCGTCTGTACGAAACAAATTTTAAGAAGAGCTAACATTGGCTGGCTTGACTGCATATTTACAAGTATCGGCTCACTTTACCGCAGCGTCATGCAAGCACTTTGTGAACTTGTCTTCAACACCACTGGTGAAATTGTTAACTACCTGCACAGGCTGGGAAAACTGCTAAATAAGGTAAACATGCTTGTTTTCCTTATCAAATGAAGGAGCTTTGTCTAGAAAAAAAATGCCTATTTTCCCTTTTTCTGCTTATTCTAGGTTTGTACAGTTTTTGGATGTTTCCAATGTATGTATGTATTGTCTGGAATCGATTAGAAATATATTTTATTGACCCATAGAAGGAAAATTCAGAATTTTTTTTTTAGGTAAAATGTTCAATTTTGCCTAAAATATTCTGATTCAAATGTAACTCAGGAATTCAGTAATATTCCACAGAATGCTGATCAACTCGACTACTTTTGATTATATCTCAGTCTCAAACATTTAATGCATATTAGCTTGTACTTACATAATTAATTATCCCATTTCTATTAAATATGGCTTAAATTAAAGCAGAGGAAATTGCTGATGTTTTGATACGTAAAATATGTATACTCCCAAGATATAAATACATTTATAAACAGTTTGGTTTCTGTCAGTTCAGATAGAAGAGAGGTCAAAACAAACTTCTCTTTTTTGGTCAGTAATTTAATTACACTTAATTAATAATTGACACTTTAGGAATCTTAAGTCTGTTAAAGATTAACAAACCATGCTCTACTTTATGAAATATCATCCCGTTTGGTGATTGTTATGGATATCGCCATGTTCTACAAACAAAAGATGCAATTAGTCCAGAATGACACTTATTGAACTTTTAGATATTGCAGCAGTTGCAGTATGTCACAGTAAACAGAAAATAATACTGTAAAACAAGTGAAAACAATGCCAAACCACTTTTTGTTCTGCTTTTTCTTGGTTTGTGTGTCGGTTTTACTCCACAGAAAATGACTTTTTGGCTTGGTTATAGCAAGTCATAGCAAGACTCATTGCTATGACAACAGACAACAGCTCTACAAGTCCACAGAACAGAGTTTATGTTCAAGTGTATCCGGAGTAAACTCCAAAAAACAGAAACATATTTCTTATGTAAAAAAACATGCATAAAAACAAACAAAACAGAACAGCCCACTGCAGTTTTGTTTTCACGTTTGATGTTAATTCTGCAATCATCAATAAGTGAACCTGCAGTAATTAATTAGCCAATTTAGTCACCTGCTCTACTGATGATCTGTCAGAAAGTAGGTGTGTGGGTCGCTTTATTTTAGTGTTAACTAATCCGAAACACACCGATCTGTGCAGCACAGGTACATGATAAAATTATCAAAGTCAAGTTAGCAGAACTGACCTACTTCCCACTTTTTAAACATTTCTTTAGTTAAAACGTTTTACAAACCTGTGAAATGTGATACACTAGGACCTTATTTAGTTGCAGTGCATCCATTGCATCTCTTATTCAGATTCTTTGCCTGATCTTGTCATTTTCCGACCACCGATTTTCCCGACTCAATGTGCACAGTTGTGCACACGACGGCCACACATGCACCATCATGTGATGTACAGTTCAGTATATAAATACTGCTATCTTCTGTCCTTAAAGCTCCTCTCTCATTTCTCGCTATTTTTAATGCAGGGGGAATTACACCTGACTGTTGGTGTTCGTAGCAACTGTCTGTTGACAATGATATACACTGCTGTACTCTTCCCATTATGTATTGATTTATGTTTCTTCTTTGGTATGTTTCATTGTTTTTATTTTTTAACTTTGATACTTTGTCTTTTAGTTCTTATACTTCCTGTAACATCACTTGCCCATTTGGGACACAAATAAATCTGAATTAGAATCTATTCAGTCAGAAGTCTGAAATTGGTGTCAGGTTATTTTGTGTTGCATTCAATGCTGTTGGGAAAAAAAATATTCACATTCTTATGTCCAATTTGCGATGACTGTTTGTTGAATTCATAGTTGCCGGCTATGGTGGCAACCAGAGTGGCCAACCCAGTAGAGGTGGCAACCCAGTAGATCAAAGGGTGGCAACCCAGTAGATCCACCCTTGAGCAGATCTGATGTTTTGGCTGGAAAGCTACTATTTTTTTACCCCCCTTTCCCGCAGTGCTCCCGTATAATAATACGAGAGCACTTTCCCGTAAATGACCTGTATTTTGCCCTCGCGCTCTCATGTTGGCTTCTCTCCCTCCCTGCTCTGATTGTACCCCACATGTCCACGCAGTCCTCGCCCTTACGTTAGCCCCACTATTATGTTAGTGTACAACTTCCCCAACCCCTGCCTACACTGGACTAATAATACTGATGTGCTTTACAGGAAGGGTCAGAGCAGGCTTTAACTGCTGAGAAGGCTGAGATTGCACCTTACTGTTGCTATGGCAGCACATAAACACGCAACGGCATGGAGCGCTCAACTTTTCTTTTATTTATTAACATTTTTAGTCTATTTTTTGTTATCTGGTAGGACAGCTGAAGTGCTGAAGCAGTACAGCAGGGAAGACTTACTGAAAATTAAGAATCAGACATCCCGATTTGTATATTCAAAGCAGGATTTTATCTCACCTCTCTTGGACCACCACTCTTGGGGTGGCCCAAGAGACGGCTGGCAAAACGTAGGTACAGGTGGTGCATTGAGGAACACTTCAACAACAATGACTCATGAAATATGTGGAAAGGACTCAGGACTATGACAAACTACAAGAGCACTAGCCAGTGGATCTGTGAAGTTCCCTTTCTTCCTGATACATTAAACTGTTTCTTCTCTAGATTTGATGCCACTAGTGGGAGAGAAAGCAATCCTCCCCTCCAACTAGAGGAGCAATATCAGCCCCTAAATCCTGCAGCTCAACTAGGTGACTTCTTCTCTGAAGAGGATTAACCCCAAAAGAGCCGCAGGACCGGACAAGGTATCTGGAAGGACTCAGAGGTCTTGTGCTGACCAGTTGGTAGATTTCTTTTTAGACATTTTCAATCTGTGCCTGCAGTTTTCCACTGTCCGTCTGCCTTAAGTCCTCCATCATTGTGCTGGTACCAAATAAATTGGCTATGACTGGCTGAAATGACTACTGCCCAGTTGCATTAACCCCACGACCTGGGACTTTCAACATCAATGTGCCTTTGGATCAGGTACTCTCACCAACCGGCCTCAGGTGGTGAGAATAGGGGACCGAATATCATCCATACAGTGTAAATGTACTGGCCCTCAATACAGGCACACTGCAGGGCTGTGTGCTTAGTCCGGTTTACACTGTTCACCCACAACTGTGTAGCTATTCACTCCTTGAACAGGGTTCTAAAGTTTGCAGATGATACCACCATAATGGGTCTGATAACAAACAATAATGAGACCCTGTGCAGAGAGGAGATCCAGAACCTGTCCAAGTGGTGTTCAGTGGTGCTCAACAACAGCAAGACCAACGAGGTCATAGTGGACAGAAGGTCCAGGAGGACAGTGCATCCACCTATTAGAATACAAGGGGAGGTAGTGGAGTCAAATTCCTGGGCATCCACATCACCTCGGACCTGACCTGGTTGCTGAACACCTCTTTTCTGATGGAGAAGGCCCAACAAAGACTCTTTGTCTTGTTGGAAATTGAAAAGGGCCGGACTCCCTGCTCAGTTGTTAAAGAACTTCTACAGAGCCGCGAGCATCCTCTGCCACAGTTTGACTGTATGGTATGGTAACTGCACAATCGAGGACAAAAAGAACTTGGCCCGGGTGGTGAAAACTGCCCATTGGATCATGGGAAGTCAACTACCGAACCTGGATGTAATATATACTGGCAGACTGCAAAGGAAGGCCAGTTGTATTGCTGCTGATCCCACCCACCCAGGACAAACTGTTTGTACCACTACCACCAGGGAAACGGTACAGTGCACAACCACGTGGCTAAAAAACAGCTTTTTCCCCCAAGAGCTATGAAATCTATCTGTCCACCTTACATCCTCTCTGCCCCCTCCAGACATACCCACACCTTATGCTGCACCCTAAGGACTGATTAAGACTTTATTTATCACTGACGGTACCACTCCAATTTCATTACATTCTGGAAACATAATGACAAAAATCTTATGTCTTATGAAGACATTCTTTGACTCTAGTGGCATCAGCCATCGTCTATGGTGTCCTTTGTGGGAGCAGCGGCTTATCTACAGCTAAGAGGACGAGGTTAGATCAGATCATCAAGAAGGCCACATTTTTTCAAGGATGGCCTTTGACCCAGTACAGATGGTGGGAGACAGAAGGACTCTGGCAAAAATAACATCACTGATAGACAGTGTCTTCCATCCCATGTATGAAGCTGTTGCTGAACTGGGCAAACTACTGCATACTAAGTGCACTAAAAAGTGTTATAGGACTGTCTTCCTCCCAACTGCTGTTAGACTTTATATCCATTTCCAACAGAATCAATAACGTATGAACATAAGTGGTGAACCAATAACTGAGCTGATAAATTGGCCCTGATTTCCTTAATTTTTGGAGATTGAGGAGTGGTTAATCTTATCCACCGGTCTATCTTGGCAAAAGTCTAAAAGTCAGCTAAACCATCCTCTTTTGCTCTGCTGAGAGGGTTGTGTGATAAACCCACACATCAGGTCATGTCTGCATGTTCACAGTTAACAATAGTCATCCCACTGTCGCCAACTCAGCAATTTTCTTGCTATATTTAGCAACATTTCAGACACATCTGTATTGGCCAAAATTGAAATCAGCAGGTCAGGATTTTTAAAGATCAGTAAATTGACCAGAAAACTTCAATCGGTGCACGCAGATGTGCTAGAACGCAAGACTTTCCTGTCCAAGGCTATCAGGCTATATTAGAGATGAAATGATTCCTCGAATGATTTGAGTACCTCGGTTATTAAAATTTATCTGCCTCGAAGCTTCGTTAAATTATTTTTTATTAGCGGACCATGTGCCGACCAGATCATTATTTGCGGAGGGCAGTGCTATCACTTCCTCCTATGAGTTGTTGTGAAGTGATAGCAGCATGGTCTTGAATTGTGCGACGTTTTGCCAGGGTTGGCGGACAAATAAGGATTGTTGAACTTTGTGGTGTGATGGTTGGACTACGATAGCTTTTCTGGCATCGGAATTGCGTCGTCAAGGTTTGGAAGTGAATGGTAGGAATGTGAGAGAGAAAGAGAGCGATCAATCCGATTCCTCTGATAATTGTAAAAATATTCTATAGAGTACTCGATTGCTAAACTATTCTTTTACAACAGCCCTACTTTATATGCACACAGTCTCTAGAGCTGTGTCTTTTACATGTTGAATATATATTCAGTAATATACTGAGCGATATGCTTGTGTCCCTGCACATTGATATTTATTATTGCTGTATGTTTACTCTTATTACTTTATTTATTTATTTACACTTTTATTGTGTGCTATGCAAAGGAGGGGGGGGACAAACAAAATCCCTTCGATAACTATAAATGCACAGTAACACTAACCCCTCACTTCCGAAAGTAAAGAATGTGAATGAATACTCACGACCAGTTATATTTATGGTATGATTCCCCTAGACTGTTCTCAATTCTTGTTATCACTGTAATGGACTTTAAAACTATAGCGCATGTAAGCAAATGAAGAAAATTTATATTTTAAGTTAAGAGTTGTTGAACAAATAAGCACAACTGACCAAGTTCAGACAGAGGTGTATAATTACTTAACTTCCAACCACAGGTTGCACTAGATTTTTTGTTGTGCATCATTATGACTAATGGGGTTGAAAAAAATCTCACCACTTTTAAAACCAAAATGACATATTTAATTGCATTTAATCTTAATTCGATTTAATTAAAGACAACATATCTTGCAAAATCTACTTTTTTAGCCCTTAAATATTTTTTGTGTACATTGAGCATACAGGAGTACAAAAAGTTTAAATTTATTCTCTCACGGTTCTGCATAGATTTTTTTTATTAAGCTACTCATCACTAGTGATGAGTACTACTTTTTTGATTTTGAGTTATATTTTTCACTCAGCTCATTTTTCTCTATTGCCTATAATGTTTTCTTGTCTATGAAATCACAGCACTTGCTGTGGAACTGCTAATCAAGGTTATGACTTCTAGCTAATCAGTTTTGTAAATCTGCCATCAAAATCACAGCAATTTCGGAGTCCCAGTTCAGTTATGTCGAAGTTACAAGTAGAGAAGATTTCTTACATCATCCCCCGGCATCAGAGCCTATTCGAAGTGTCTGGTTCAATTTGATTTTTTTCGGGAATGTTCCCACATCAGTGGGGAAAGTCTGTTTGCACAGAGCACTTGAGGAGGAGTGCTTCAGCAACCTTTGAGAGATTTTCAAAAAGACTGAGGGGAAAGTTCCTTCTCTATACGGAAATGAGGCTCACAGCAAAGCGGTAAGCTGCTAATAATGCTAAAATGACTTTAAAGCTTATTTTAGACATGAATTTTGTGGGTTCTGGCTATTGGTTTGACTTCCAACCACAGGTTGCACTAGACTTTTTTGTTGTGCATCATTATGACTAATGGGGTTGAAAAAAATCTCACCACTTTTAAAATCAAAATGACAATCAATTGCATTTATTCTTAATTCAATTTAATTAAAGACAACATATAGCATTGTGCTATCTGCTTCTGTTAGCCCTGTGTTAGCTTTTAGCTGGTCTTTTGATGATATAACTGTACTGCATTACTGAATATAATTATTTGACCTCGTTTTTTCAGTTTTTGTCTTGGAAAACACATGACTCAAATGCATTCAGTGACGTTCTTGACGCTCTCATTTGCCAACTCCTTAATTATGTTGAGGCTTTGTTTACTTTTTTATATCGTGGTAACATGTGACTACAAACTGTACACGTGTGCAGCATTGTAAAGAGACATGAGCACAGCCTGCCCTACCTGTACACAGCCAAAAAAAGACAAAAATGACTTCTTCACTTTTTTACACATAAAATGCCTCCATTAGCAATATAACACTGTCATAAATTGCCTATAGACTTGTCAGAGGCAAAGACACTTTCCAAGTCAGACACTTACTGCTAGGGTGTCTCAACACAACCCCATAAAAATAAAATTCTCCCTTTAAATACATATAGTAAATTAGTTTTAATTTAACTATTTAAAGGAGCTCTATTACATATTTTCGAGGCGCATAGTGCCATTTTATAGCACAATCTACTAACTATGCTACCATATCGGTGGTTCCCAAAGTGCGGGGTGCGCAGTGCCGTTGCAGGGGGTGGGGGGGAGGCGCGATGAATTAAAAAAAAAAAAAAAAGCCTTGCAGGGAGCAGTTCATGTTTTAATCCCATTTTGCACAGAGGCTTTAATTTTCATGTATTGATGATAGTAAAGTTGAATATTGTTACAAATAAAAAAAAGGAAATATTTTTGAAATAACACTGACAGCAAAGAAAACTCTTCTACAATATAGAACAGGGGTCGGCAATCTGCAGCTAGCACTGCCTTAGTGGCTCCCTGGAGCATTTTCAAAAATGTTTGAAAATTGAAAAAGATGGGGGTGGGAAATATATTTTTTTGTTTTAATGTAGTTTCAGTAGGAGGACAAACATGACACTATCATTCTTAATGTTTTCCAATGCTATAAAAATGTGTAGAATAAATATTA
>NW_015114378.1:26386-27433 GCF_001443285.1 Poecilia latipinna | reverse complement strand
CAAACATGACACTATCATTCTTAATGTTTTCCAATGCTATAAAAATGTGTAGAATAAATATTAAATTTCAACATTTCTGTCAACAAAGATTTGCGTCATAGCCTGTGACATGTTTCTTTCAGCAGGGCGGGGTCCGAGGCAGGTGGCTGTTGTAAACAAACCGACGGGTGTGTGGTGGGCCATGGATAGCGAAGGGGAAAAGAGGAAAATAGCTGAGCAGAGATTCTACAATTCATGGACCGAATCATTTGCATTCATTGCCAATGCGGAAGGATTACCTGAATGTTTGCTCTATAGCGAGAAGTTGTTAAATAAAAAGAGTACCGTACTTTCCGAACTATAGAATAAAAAAATTTTAAAAAACTGGAAACGTACATATATAGGTCGCATGGTTCAAAGCGTGGAGAAAAAGTAGCAGCTTATAGTCTGAAAAATATGGTGATGTGGAGAGACATTTCAAGGGAAGGTGCTACATTAGCTGCCGCATCAAGATTAAAGTTACATCTTAGATGCCCGATGTAGAGAAGCTGCCCAGTGTAAACATAAGTCACATTAAACAAGTAGAACACAATCCACATATATTTAGTAATAAAGTGGTTGTTTTTATAAATTGATTAGTGATTTTTGTCAGTATATATTTAGATTGACACTTAGTGATATTGTTGTGTCTAACATCCTCAGGTCCGAGGATGGCTGCGTGTCAAACAGAAGAGGATGCTGCTATGTTTTACCATTGCAGTGACTTGCTTGGCATTTGCACAGAAATCAAACTGAAACTATTAATTTAATTTTATATACACATAACCTTTTCAAAAGGCTGCTGTTTTATTTTATAACTGCAGGTTGTGTTTTAATGCACTCTGTTTGTTGCCCAGATAAGGGCCACATTAAGCAAGTTCCGTTTTGTTGTTTTTTTGATCACACACTTCACAGTGATTTTTTACAAAGAGCGATTGTTGTTATGCAAACTGCATTTGAGAGTAGATTTTTCGAGTCCTAAAAGAAACAATATCTTTCCCTGTCGAATCTTCATAGTAAAAATTGCAT
>NW_015114378.1:19272-23035 GCF_001443285.1 Poecilia latipinna | reverse complement strand
TTGTTATGCAAACTGCATTTGAGAGTAGATTTTTCGAGTCCTAAAAGAAACAATATCTTTCCCTGTCGAATCTTCATAGTAAAAATTGCATAAAAAAATCTGATTTCTTTATTGCATTTCTTAAATTTTATCAATGCAATGAAACATAATACATTAATATTGTAACGGAAGGTAAACTTAAAGCACCATTAATAAACATTTAATCATGAATGCTAATTATGTATACACTTAGTCAATTTGATGATAGGCTAATATAAACACTTAAAGCTTGAGTTGTCTTCATTATAAGGCTTTTAGTTTTTTGTGGCTCCAGACAGATTTGTTTTTTTTGTTTTTTAAGTCCAAAATGGCTCTTTCAACATTTTGGGTTGCCGACTCCTGGTATAGAACTAAGAAAAAAAAAGTGTTTCACTGTAAAGATGATTTGCAGTTTGTTTTGTTGCAACCTGAAGGGTGAAATAAACTTCAGTGGAGTCTGAAAACAAAATTTTTGTCCCATGTGTAAAGTAAAAAAAAAAAAAAAGTTAATTTTACATAATACATTGTCTTGAATGGACAATGTTTTGTCCATTTAAGTAATCTATAGGCGTGAGTATTTTTATCAAGTTAAAGTAACATCATGGGGGTCAGGTCAAACTAATGCCTGATGCAAACTTCCCAAGTTTATGTTTTTTCTATGAATGTTAAACCAGGTTAGAAGATGCTGACCAGCAGCGTTTGATCTCTGCTGTAGAGCAGTGGTCTCAAGCTGCATTCCTTGAGACAGAGTCTTAAAACTTTCACATGTCCTACACACTTAAATTAAACAGTAAAACTGTCTCATAAGCATACAGTCAAACTCTGCAGAGCTTTCCTTATAAACCGATATAAGAGCCAGGTGTGCACAGAGGTATCTTAAAGTTGCAGGACCCCGGTCCTTAAGGACTGTGGTTTGACAACACTGCTGTAGAGTCTGCAGGAAAAAAATGTACAGTCAACTCAAGTTCACATTATTGTGAACTGTGTGAACTGTTAGGATGCAACTTCTATATCTTCAGAGGCAAATAAAACATTTTAATATTTTCTATCAAAAATGCAAATCAAATAGAAGCAACATAGTAAACAACTTGTTCAAATATTAGTCAACTTTATAAACAGCAACTTTATAAATATAAAAATGTATGCTTGCTTGTACAGATAAAGACCCTAACTGAATAAGCAAAATGCAATAGTTAATAACAGCGATGAACACTTGAAGTGACCCTTGAGCTTACTTTTGGCTCAAAATGAACAGACTGGACCAGATTCATGTCATGCAATGTGCAACTTATTCTATGTTCCTGCTCAGGTTAAAGCAGTGTGTAATTCAGCAGAATAGTGACAACACCTGAGGTTGCCACAGGTAGGCTACGATCGGCCACACCGTTCTCACAGCAACATTAATTAAGCTCAGCAGGAAAAGTTGTGTCGTCTCAAACCCAGAAGCTCAGTTTGTTCACTTGCGGCTAAATAGAAAATGGACAACAGATACGAAGCTCCATCACTGCGTTATAGCTGGGTATTTCCGTAATGGAGTTCACTTTTCCAAAGGACTTGTTCCTTAGGAACCTAACTTCAGATGAAAGCTGCATCACGGGGAGAACTCCAGGCTGAACCCAGCCAGCCAACAATGCGACCACATTTTATCGCACTGCTCCTGTTTCTACAATGTTCCTGAAACAAGCTGCCACTCTGCGATAATCTGAGACTCTAACGACTTTAATCAGCACTTATGTTACACCTAAATAAAGAACTCACCAAAGCAAGCACATCTAAAGTTCTAGTAAATAAGTTTGTGCTTACTATGAAGTCGAAGGAAGCTCGGGCTGTTTCTCAACAACGTCCAGCATTGTTAAAGAGGGTCAAGCATGAAAGGAACATACAACAAAACATCAGCCTTCCTTCTCTCTTCTCTGAAGAACCACATCGACGGCGGCCATGACAGTCCATCCGGGTACTCCTTTGCTCCTGACACTCATGTAGTCGCGGATGAATATGTATTGACTGTCAAACATTAAATTAGTGCCACGGAGGATATTTTTGTTCCGTCGTAAACACAAAAAGCAACTTTCAGTGGAACGCAACAGCATTAACTTAAACTAAAATACACCCAAACCTTTACAACGTTGTCGCTGCACAATACCTTTCATCCTGTTTCTCTCTGTGTGTGCGTGTGTGTGTATTTGTGTCTGCGTATAGCTGGAGGTAGGAGTAAACAATGGTTAGTAATGGCGGAAACATGATCTTTTCTGTGTTACTGTATGGTCTGCTAATGTATTTATTGACCTGAAGTCATTTTATGAATGTCTTTTTTTCTGCCTAACTCGGATTCACGCACGAGCACACGCGCATCAAAGACAGAGACCCATGGAGAGACGGAGAGTAATGGCGGACGCACTCTGCCAGTCTGTATTGTGTAACTAAGCATGGAAACTGTTTCCGAAGCACATCGGATAGTTTTATGTGTATCTACTCTAACATAACGGTTCTACTACTTATTGTTTTCATCTGTTCAAATAAATTATGTTTTTGTAAGTATTCCAATCTGCATTACATGATGTGATTTGTAAGAGCAGTTACCTCGCGAACAATATTAACAACAATATGGCTCGGGGTTCAAATCAGATCTTATTGAAATTATATTTCATAAAATGAATTGGTAATAATTTAATTCCTGGATCTTAAAAGGAAATAAAACTGCAGCAGTTTTAATGCTGTAGTTAGGAAAAAAACTGTAATCATAAGTGGTGGTATGGGATGATGATGATGATTGTTATTATTTAATTAATTAATTAATTAATTAATTAATTAATATGAGGTACAAGCATTTAATTTCCCTTTGGGATCAATAAAGCATTTTAATGAATTGAATTAAAAACAAACCTTTGCACTCTGACTTATGTACACGTATCAGAAGAGGGAAAATCAAATTTGGCACCAGAATCATAACAATTCCACACTTAACATGTATTTCTGAAATATGTTTGTTCTTGGAGGTTTTTGAATAATTTTTTCATTGCTGAAATGTTCTTCGTTGCTAAGGTAGTAATTTAATTTAAATAATCCAGTTACCTAAAGTTGATCTATAACATATCATTTTGTGGGGTATGTCCTTTCTGGACCGATGAGACAATCATAAATATAATCACACCAAGATCAGTTTAGATACTTCTATTATCAATAAACAAAATTTTATGTTTTTTGGCTAAATGTAAATCACAACAAAATATTTCCTTTCACCATTAAATAAATTGTATAAATCAAATTAAATCAAAGTTTTAAACTTCTGAAACAAAAAACAGCACAATTTGATCAAGGTATCAAGCTCTAGAATCGAAAACAAATCTAAAGAAGTGTGGTATCAAGTACACATTCTTAAACTAGCAGGCATTTATCCAAATGTGGACTCAACATGTGATGGGTGTAGTGCACCTGCTTCATTAATTCACTTGTTTTGGTATTGGCCCTCTCTTTCTAATTTCTGGAATGCAGTCTTCTGTAACCCTGACCCAGGCTGATGCTTTGCACTATGAGAGTGAGCCAAACCCTTTCTCCGCTGTCTTTATAGTTGCCCCAGAATTGGACTTACACATTTCAAACAAAGAATGCTCTCATTTTCATCAATTGCCAGGAGAGCTATTTTATTGAGGTAGAAATATCCACCTCCCAACAAGGGCATAGATCCCATCTCATTAATGGGAGGGACCATAAACAGAGAAAGTTTTTAAGAGCAATTTTGGGGGCG
>NW_015114378.1:11401-14982 GCF_001443285.1 Poecilia latipinna | reverse complement strand
AATGGCAGATTTACTTCGTTCTTAGTTTCTATTGCCTTTTTTATATTGATATTGTTTAAATACAAGGGTTTCTTTCATGATTATTTTATTTTTTCTTTTCATAGATATTTGTAGATAGTGTATTTTATTGTCATAGGATCAAATGGCATTATTGTATCTTTATTCTACTTTGTGCAGATGTTATTTATTTTACCTCAGTTTAGTTTTACTTGGGTGTGTCTACACTGTAAAACATTTGAACCGCATTTAGTTGTGTTTACTATATTTTACTTTTTAAGTCAAATCAATTTTGAGAGTTTAAATCTTGAACCTAAATGTGTGAGTTTGTGAAAGATAAACTTACATTAGTAAGTTGTAGAAATTTTCAGACCTCCAAGAGTTGTATAAACTAAAGCTTTTAGGTTAGCTCTCAAAAAAAAAAAAAAAAAAAAACTGAAAAAAGAAAAAGACAGAAGTGGGAAATATTTTCCAGAGTGCTTACCGGGAAGTTTTTGTATCCTGTGTTGCACCATAAGTGAGATGGAATTGTGTTACATTGACATGATTCTAGTGTGTTATTAAGCCAAATGCTTATTGTAATGCATCTTAGAGTTAGTAAATCTTGAGGATAATGTCCTGTTCATGCTAAATGGTTTTGAGCAGAGTTTATTGTAATGCTTAAAATTCATTATCAGATCAGAAATTTTGTTAATGCAATTTGAAACAGAATTTAAATTATTCTAAAGTAAAGTAAGTAGTTTAATTTGATTTTGTGAGTCAAATTTGACACATTTGACAGAGAAATGTGTGCTCTTTAAATAGGTGAGGGAAGTTTTTTTCCTACATATTGTGAAAGAATTTGGTTTAAATTGCAGCATTAAGTTAAAACTCACAATTCAAGATTAATGAACTAAAAAACAATATTTTAACAACTTGTCTCTTGTTAAATCAACTTCATTAACTTTAATTTCGGAGTTAAACCTATACAATTTTCTTGTTGACTTATATTGCATTTTCAAGACAGCAGGTGGACTTTCATTTTCAAGTTGAACCACTTTCAAATGTTTTACAGCAATTTTTTTGTGGGTTAAAATCTGTTCAAATTTGATTACTATCCATCCTTTTGTGCTGTAGATATTAATACACATATTAACATATGGGCAGTTAGCACTGTTGCCTCGCAGCAAGAAGGTTCTGGGTTCGATTCCTGGCCTGGGGTCTTTCTGCCTGGAGTTTACATCTTCTCCCTGTGCATGGTGGGTTCTTTCCAAGTACTCTGGCTTCCTCTCACAGTCCAAAAACATGACTGTTAGGTTGATTGGTCTTCCTAAGTTCTCCTTAGGTGTGAGTGTGCATGCATGATTATTTGTTCTGTCTGTGTTGCCCTGCGATGGACTGGCGACCTGTCCAGGGTGACCGCTGGAGATAGGCACCAACACCCCTCCTGGCCCCAATGGGATAAGGGTGTAAGAAAATTGATGGATATTAATATATTGCTAATAATGCCAACATCAGCTGATTTTTATCATATTGCTGACTATTTTTTTCTACTTCTAAAATTGAGTCATACTTTTTTCCTTTCCTGTTTTTCTGTACTCTTTAAAATACAAGTGATTTATCTCCTTAATTGTTCTGTTCTTTTTTTATAGGCTTCTGTAAAGTGCAGTGGTTCACTGAATGGGAATGTTCTGCTGATCCTCACTGTTCTTAGGAAGGAAAATTGGACTAATGAAAATGTAAAATGTTTTGGAAATGTTTTATTTTGAAAGGCTCCCCGGATGGTGAGTAGAGCGAATGTTCAGTGACAGATGAGTGCAGGACAGCTGATTGAGTAATGGAAAAGAAATGAAATGTTCGACACTGAGAAAGTACAGAAGCATATTGTTTCTGTGCGCAGAAAAAAAGTTTTGAGCGTTATCACGTTATAACGTGATATGTACCTTGTTAAAATGTGATAGTATCTTGTTTAAATGTGATTCATATCTTGTTAAAATGTGATAATTTCATCCATTCTGAAGGTGGTGGTTGTCTGCTTATTGTGAATGCAACAAAGGCCAGCACAATAGCTAATTTACAGGAGTTGGTCAAGTTTTACTTTATGCTCAGTTTAAGACAGGGAGAAATCCTTATGCTGCTGCACACTGTGGATGAAGTTATATCACATGTGTCAAACTCCAGTCCTAGAGGGCCACTGCCCTGCAACGTTTAGATGTGTCTCTGCTGCACCACACCTGAATAGAACAATTAGATCATTAGCAGGACTGTACACAAGAAGGAGGTAATTAAGCCATTTAATTCCAGTGTTTTGTACCTGTGGGACATCTGAAACCTGCAGGATTGTGGCCGTTGAGGACTGGAGTTTGACTCCCCTGTATGAACACTTTGAGAAGGATCCACAGAAGAAAAAATCAATCTGATCCTTTAGATCAGAGGCCTCATTCTCGCGGCTCGCAGGACTTTGTCTCGTGGCCCCCACCATGATATGACAGTATAA
This sequence comes from Poecilia latipinna, assembly GCF_001443285.1. NCBI lineage: Eukaryota > Metazoa > Chordata > Actinopteri > Cyprinodontiformes > Poeciliidae > Poecilia > Poecilia latipinna. Next base: position 12,509 of record NW_015114378.1, on the reverse strand, counting down.
TATTAGTGGGGCCCACAGGGTGAGCGGACCTCTGAAGGAAGTCCCGCCTGCCGTTCCTCGTCATGGCTGACATTCGGTGCTAGGCTAAGCTACACTGACTTCATCCACACTACGCTTGTAACAATAATGTGGTGGATGATGGAACAGTCCGGTACCAGTTGCCCTTCTCTGCAGTCGCCATTCCGGTACTTTCTACCATTAACAAATGCCACGATCAAACGCAGAGAAAGGTGACTGCTACCAGGCTGCTCGTCATCCACTGCGCTGTTGTGACAAGTAGAAGCGGTAATGATGCCACGCGTCGAGACGTTCTCCATACTTTGCTAGCTGGCTAAAGACTTCTATGAAACATAGAACAAGAGCGACGCCAAGTGGAATAAACTAAATTTTGTGACACCCTCATTATGTCTTTGTCAAAGCCAAAGCTTGCAGTTCAAGTGTTGAAGAAATAATTAAATGTTGATGACATTTGAGGATATTTTTAAAATGTTTTTTGTGGAATCCTTTATGCGGCCCAGCCTCACCCAGACTCTGCCTCCCGCGGACCCCGGGTAAATTGAGTTTGAGCCCCCTGCTTTAGATGTTGCTGCCTTCCTCATTGACCAGCTGGAGAGTTATGGGAGCCTCCATGGATAAGTTTCACCACCTTAAATGTATTTAGCATGGATATGTTGTGAGTCAGACTATAGTAAGACATCTGTTAAGATTCCTTGATCCCAGTGGTGTGGAACGAAGGCGAAGGAGACGGCTGATGCGACGAGTGTATTTAAATCTTGGGCCTATAATTTCATGTGGCATGTAGACTCCTATGATAAGCTGAAGCCGTTTGGCATATGTATTAATACCAATCGATTAATGCCAATCGATATGCAATCGATGGCTTTTCAAGACAAATTATATGGCTTCATGCTTTCTCTACAAGCAGTGATCCTAAAGTCACTGCTGGATATTTCATAACAGAAGTTGGGAGGAGGAAGGGGGCACCTGCCAGAATCTGTGCCAATTTTGGAACTGAATATGTCATGATGGCAGAAATGCAGAGATTCCTACGATGGAGTGCTGATCCCTCCACAAGTAACTGCTTCATCTCTGGATCCAGCAGTCACAA
>NW_015114378.1:5317-8974 GCF_001443285.1 Poecilia latipinna | reverse complement strand
TACCAGTTTCCCTTCTCTGCAGTTGCCATTCCGGTACTTTCTACCATTAACAAATGCCACGATCAAACGCAGAGAAAGGTGACTGCTACCAGGCTGCTCGTCATCCACTGCGCTGTTGTGACAAGTAGAAGCGGTAATGATGCCACGCGTCGAGACGTTCTCCATACTTTGCTAGCTGGCTAAAGACTTCTATGAAACATAGAACAAGAGCGACGCCAAGTGGAATAAACTAAATTTTGTCACACCCTCATCATGTCTTTGTCAAAGCCAAAGCCTGCAGTTCATGTATTGGAGAAATAATTAAATGTTGATGACATTTGAGGATATTGTTTAAATCTTTTTGTGGAATCCTTTATGCGGCCCAGCCTCACCCAGACTCTGCCTCCAGAGGCCCCCGGGTAAATTGAGTTTGAGCCTCCTGCTTTAGATGTTGCTGCCTTCCTCATTGACCAGCTGGAGAGTTATGGGAGCCTCCATGGATAAGTTTCACCACCTTAAATGTATTTAGCATGGATATGTTGTGAGTCAGACTATAGTAAGACATCTGTTAAGATTCCTTGATCCCAGTGGTGTGGAACGAAGGCGAAGGAGACGGCTGATGCGACGAGTGTATTTAAATCTTGGGCCTATAATTTCATGTGGCATGTAGACTCCTATGATAAGCTGAAGCCGTTTGGCATATGTATTAATACCAATCGATTAATGCCAATCGATATGCAATCGATGGCTTTTCAAGACAAATTATATGGCTTCATGCTTTCTCTACAAGCAGTGATCCTAAAGTCACTGCTGGATATTTCATAACAGAAGTTGGGAGGAGGAAGGGGGCACCTGCCAGAATCTGTGCCAATTTTGGAACTGAATATGTCATGATGGCAGAAATGCAGAGATTCCTACGATGGAGTGCTGATCCCTCCACAAGTAACTGCTTCATCTCTGGATCCAGCAGTCACAATCAACGGATTGAAAGCTGGTGGGGCTTTTTGAGGACTCATCATGCTCAATTCTGGATGAATCGTTTTCATGAACTGAAAGAGAATGATTATTTCTCCAGTGACTTTTTGGACAAGCAGCTTGTTCTGTTTACTTGTCTGAAGATAGTTGAGGTACGTCAAAACATCAAGGCTGTCATGCTTATTTTCTTTCTGTGAATGCTTGTTTGTGTTTGCAAAGAATGTGGAGGGTGGGGGGAAAATAAAATAATGTATTTTTGCTATGTATTACTTGATTTAAAATAGATCGCTGATTCCATTTCCATTTCAAAATAAAAATAGAACTTCCCTCAACCCCCTAAAAAATAGAGTGTTTTGTTTTAAAACTAAATTATAAAATAGACAGTTGCAAAAAAAAAAACAAAAAAAAAACATGCTATGTTTATTATTATTAAAATGTGGGACCCTGATCTAATTAAAACAGTTAACCTAGGAATAAAACCAAGTGTGAACCAAATAGCAAGTGTGAGCAGGATTTTCAAAACGAGTCGGGTAAAGATATTGATTTATTAAAAAATAAGTCACTAAAAAAATGCAGGGGCAATGTCACGCAACAGAGTGAATAAAAAATTTGTGGAAAAGAATCTGGAAACAGAGTCTTAGCTAAGGGAGGGGGGCCTGGTCCTCTATCCTCTACCGCGCCAGCCGCAAAAAGTCAGAAAGACAACACAGAAACCTCCAAATAAACTCAAAATAAATATAACAGCAAAAGTGAATAACTTCAAAGTATCACAGCAAAACAAATCCAAAACAGCAAATATATAAAGAAACATGAAAATAATTTAAAAGAGGCCATATTACCACAAAACACTTCCCTTTGACTGTCTTCTCTTTGGCTGTTCACATTGTGGTACTGAAAACGCACCGGCTACTTCTCAACCTTAATTATAATAAAGTGAAGATGTCATAAAACACACACCTCATGTGTGTTAGAGAATACCCAGACTAAAGAAACCTAATTAAATTAGCGTGACAAAGAATAACCATAGAAAATAAACATAAGTAAAAGCACTAAGTAGAACTGAACCAAAGGAAAACAGGAACCAGACAGATTTAACCAAAATAATAACATAACACTAAATAATAATGAAACTACAATGAAGTCGAACTACCAAAACAATTCGGTAACACTTTATTTGAAGGGGGGTGAATAAGACTGTCATGACACTGTCATAAACATGACATAACACCTGTCATGAATATTTATGACTGTTGTCATAAAGCGTCATTCGGTAAATTATGACACTTAATACAAAGTTGACATTATTCAAAATGTCTTTGTTATGACAACTTAACATCAACCAGGAAATCATTACTGTTTAAACTTTACCTTTAATAACATAAAGTTACCTCATTTTTAAAGTGCAATCAGTAATACTTTTATAACAAATTTATATCAGTAATGATTTCTTGGTTAATGTCAAGTTGTCATAACAAAGACATTTTGAATAATGTCAACTTTGTATTAAAAGTGTCATAATTTACCGAATGACGCTTTATGACAATAGTCATACATATTCATGAAGGCTTATTCATGTTCATGACAGGTGTTATGTCATGTTTATGACAGTCTTATTCAACCCCCTTCAAATAAAGTGTTACCAACAATTCCCCAACCCGGGATCCCAGAAGATGCAGGAGGTTTAATACCACATGGAGTCACTTTAACTGTCGTCCTTAAATCTGAATTAAATTCGCATTGAAAGCTTTCAACTAACACAATTTTTAATAAATAAATACAATAATAATAATAATAATAATAATAATAATAATAATAATAATAATAATAATAAACATAACTATACCTGTACTGAACGTCTTTAGACGAGACATCTACTGACCCATATTTTGTCAATTGGTTTGCCGTAGAAATCTAATCAAATTTATTTGTATAAATCAGCAATTTTAGTCAACTTTATCAAAGAGACAGAATTTTAATCACAAATTTTCAAATCAACAAAATATATGTAATAAATCTACAAGTATGCAATGAAGTAACAGAATACACAAAGTAGATGTCAAAGTCAGCGAAAACACCCCTGAAATCAAAAATACATTATTCTATTAACTGTAACTTGTTTAAAAATTATGCTAATAAAATTAATTGCAAGAGCAGTCAGCACTGATCCAGTCTCTTCATCTGAGACAAGTATGGCACACAGCTTTGCAGAATATGCTGCATGTCAGAGGTTCTTTTTTCAGTGCAGCAAATTCACAAAACATCTCCTTTTTTGGACTGCTGTACTTTTTATTTCTGATGGCTTAGACATAAACCTTGTTCCACCACCTTTAATGCCTGTGTGCCCTCTATAAGCTTTGTACAAAGTTCTTATCATTTATCGTGTTACAACACATTAAAATCAAAAACTATACATTTAATTTAAAATAGGTGAAGGACAATTCAAACACTGGATTTTTAATCAGTTCAATAATTATTTTTTTTAATGTGTGACTGTTTTGACACAGAAAACCCAAAGAACAAACCATGGATGGATTAAATAACCATACAGTTGCTTTTTATTCTTGAGAGTAAGCTTCCATGTACCTGCTGTAGCTAGCATATTATGATATATCAATTACATAACATTTTGTAATGGTATGTAATTCCATCCATCCATCCATTTTCTAACACCCTTGTACCTTAGTGGGGTCAGGAGGGTTTTTG
>NW_015114378.1:0-807 GCF_001443285.1 Poecilia latipinna | reverse complement strand
ATTGGATTAAACTGCAATTCTGTGACGTCTGCACTCATTGTGTCATGATCTGTGTTTTTGTGTGTTTATTTTTGAGATTTTCTGTGTTTAGTCCCGTTTCCCTGTGAGTCTCTGTCCTGGCCTCCCCATTGATTGATCCCAGCTGTGTCTTGTTCCTGTGATTACCCTCCCAGTGTATTTAGTCTCACCTGTTGTCTGTGTTCCTCGTTGGATCCTTGTCGTATGTCAAGCGTTACCCGTTTCCTTGTGCCGTCAGTTGTTCCTCCGTGCTGTTCTCCGTTGTTCCGTGCTTGGACAATTATTATTAAATTCATCATTCTTCATCTTACCTGGGTCTCCGCGTCCTCATCCTCACCACCTTAACCACAAATTATGAAAGTAGGATCCAACCACAGAAAAGGTGAGGGACGCATGTGGCAGGCCCACACCCGACGGTGGAGCAGTCTCCCTGGAGGAGTTTTGTGGAGGGGCTCTTCTGCACCTGGGACGGATTGCAGCAGGCGATCCGCCCACCGGGGGTCGGACCCCGCCGTCACCGCTGCCCTGAGTCGCCGGAGGTCCCGACCCCTGGGCCCCGCCTGCAGCTGCCTCCGGTCCCCGCGCCCAGGCTGCGTCAGTTCCCACTGCCTCCGGTCCCAGCGCCGAGGCGGCATTTGTCTCCGCCCGCCCCAGAGTTTCCTGCGTCCGCTGCATGTGAGCAGCCCCCCGCTCCAGAGTTTCCTGCGTCCGCTGCATGTGAGCAGCCCCCCGCTCCAGAGTTTCCTGCGTCCGCTGCATGTGAGCAGCCCCCCACTCCAGAGTTCCCCG
>NW_015114377.1:131822-132780 GCF_001443285.1 Poecilia latipinna | reverse complement strand
AGATCTGCGAGGGAAGGAAAGGCATAGGAAGCAAGAGGTCAGCCGATAGGGAAGCTGTACATGAGACGTGAGGCACTGATGGGAGAAATCGATTTAGGGTGAGAGGTGACACGTGGAAACTTAGCCGGTGGAAGAAGGTCAGCGGTGATAAACCATAACTTGATGTCAGGCTGGAGAATAGAGCCGGCTGAGGGAAACACCGCTAGAGAGAGACCGGGCAGGAGGATACAGGACAGCTTGGCGGCTAATGTGATGGCGGGGCCAGGCAGGTGAACATGATCAGCTAAGGGGCTACTGGGATGGTGCGGGGCCGGGCAGTGAATGAGGGCCAGCCATGGGGATACTGGGGCGGCGCGGAGCCGGGCTGGCGGGTACGGGTCAGCTTGAGGGGATGCAGATTAGCCTGGAGGAAGGCTGAATGACAGGTGCGGGCTGGAGAGGCGCCTCGCTGGACAGCTGAGACATGGGCCAGCTGAGGCGGCGCGGAGCCAGCCTGGGGGTACGGGTCAGCTTGTGGGGATGCAGAATAGCCTGGAGGAAGGCTGAATGACAGGTGCGGGCTGGAGAGGCGCCTCGCTGGATAGACAGAAGGAACAGCTGGGACATGGGCCAGCTGAGGCGGCGCGGGGCCAGGCTGGGGGGTACGGGACAGCAGAATAGCCTGGAGAAAGGCTGAATGACAGGTGCGGGCTGGAGAGGCGCCTCGCTGGATAGACAAAGAACAGCTGGGACATGGGCCACCTGAGGCGGCGCGGAGCCAGCCTGGGGGTACCGGTCAGCTTGAGGGAGTTACTGTGAAGGCACAGAGCTAGTCAGGAGGATGAAGGCCAGCTGGGGGTTACAGTCTGGAAAGAAACCTGAAATTAAGGGTGTAAAGGACAAATGGGATAGATATGCGAAACATTGACAGGATAACATTCACTTGCATGAGGTTGACCAACCACCACCAGAGAATTGC
>NW_015114377.1:119639-125186 GCF_001443285.1 Poecilia latipinna | reverse complement strand
AAACAACTATATTATAACCTTCTAATTTTTTTAATCATTTGATTTATCTTAAATCTCATTTCGACACAATTAACACTTTCCTGAATACACTGAACTATTAAAAAGCATCAACCTGTGTCGTGCCACCCATTAGAAACAAGGCAAAAACATGTCATTCTACAGCGAAACTACTTTAACAAACAAACACTTCAAGACAGCCTCCTTCAGAGTTAGTCCTTTANTGCCGTGAACTCGGGTGAACATCCCCAACGCTGATTAGGGATGCTCTACCCCCCCAAAAAGAAAGGCCGAGGCCGGGGCCGAGGCCTTAAGGTGAGAGAATGGAATAGTGGGACCATAGACCTGTGGGTTGACTTGAGACAAGAGGAGGAGAGATCTGCGAGGGAAGGAAAGGCATAGGAAGCAAGAGGTCAGCCGATAGGGAAGCTGTACATAAGAAACATGAGGCACTGATGGGAGAAATCGATTTAGGGTGAGAGGTGACACGTGGAAACTTAGCCGGTGGAAGAAGGTCAGCGGTGATAAACCATAACTGATGCCAGGCTGGAGAATAGAGCCAGCTGAGGGAAACGCAGCTAGAGAGAGACCGGGCAGGAGGATGCAGGACAGCTTGGCGGCTAATGTGATGGCGGGGCCAGGCAGGTGAACATGATCAGCTAAGGGGCTACTGGGATGGTGCGGGGCCGGGCAGTGAATGAGGGCCAGCCATGGGGATACTGGGGCGGCGCGGAGCCGGGCTGGCGGGTACGGGTCAGCTTGTGGGGATGCAGAATAGCCTGGAGGAAGGCTGAATGACAGGAGGGGGCTGGAGAGGTGCCTCGCTGGATAGACAGAGAGAACAGCTGGGACATGGGCCAGCTGAGGCGGCGCGGAGCCAGCCTGGGGGTACGGGTCAGCTTGTGGGGATGCAGAATAGCCTGGAGGAAGGCTGAATGACAGGTGCGGGCTGGAGAGGTGCCTCGCTGGATAGACAGAGAGAACAGCTGGGACATGGGCCAGCTGGGGCGGCGCGGAGCCAGCCATGGAGGGTACGGGCCAGTCTGAAGGGATGGATGGTTAAGAAGCAGAGGGGAGCTGAAAATAGACTTGCGGGGTAAGGTGGTGGGAGAAGCGGAGAGAGGTGGAACCCTTGAAATGCAACCGGCGACGGAGGCATGTGAGGACACGGGGACAGGGGATGCGTGACAGAAACAAGGAAAATGAAAGCTCTGGGTCAGGAGACCAACCACCACCAGCGAATTGCGCAGTGCTCACCTAAGCACTGAGAGAGCGTTGAGCTGAAAGGACAGCTGAGAGATCCGGGCGAATATAGGATGAAAACGCTGTAGATGACCATCGGCCGAGCTGCTGGAGAGACGATGTGGGTATTCCCTGGGCTGCAGCGGATGTGGCTGCTCCTATTCTGAAGAAGTGGCCTGAAAATTGACTAGGGGGGAGGTGGCATGCAGCTAGCAGAAATCTCAGATGTTTGAGAAACCATGCAGCGGACATGATCAAGCCTTCTGGGGTTAAGAAAAGAGGGTCAGGGAGGCCACTCAGTTGATGTCTCAAAAGCGCAAACTTAAACATGGCCCGGAAGGGGCAGAGCTGACCATTCGTGCGGGCCACGACGATGGTACAGGCGCCTTTAGTTTTAGAATGCTTAAGGGATAAGCTGTAGAAGTCTGGGTGAAAACTAAGGTCAGAAACGGCTAAGTCTCTGGAAGAAATAAAAGTGTTGTTCGGGGATGTGAATTCTCCCAAACGAAGGAGACCATAGAAGGCTAATAGGAAAGAGCTCTTAAGGAGGCTCTTAAGATAAGGAGAATAGAAACTGCGATTAAGAGTACTGAGCAAGTTAATGAGGATAGGAAGTGTGATCGGTTTCCTGCTATCTGGTAGAGACGGGTGACTTTTGGAAATGCCCTTCAGGAGCAGCTTTATCACGTGGTTAGAAAAGAGGCTTTGTGAGGAGGAAGTCTGCTGAAGCTGGGAGAAAAAATTAACCCCAGCGAGAAGGCTGCGAATATAAGTGGGCGTGAGATTAAGGTGCTCAAAACAGTAGGTAATGAAGGCTACGATCGTGTTAATTCGGATAGGATAGAGTGGGGTCTCGTGGAGGGAACAGAATTTAGCATACTTGAGCCAGGCGTATGTATAGGATTTGAATGTAGATGGCGCGAGGCCGTTCTTAACGTAAAATTTTGCAGACTGGAGTAAAGGCTGAAGAGAGGGGGAGATCAATTCAGGATGAGATCTTCGAAAGAGGGAACTGAAGTCGGGAGGAGGTCTGCTGAAGGGCAAACACGACGGAAGATCTGGAGCTGAAGGCGAGACAGAGCATCAGCAATGGCGTTAGAATGACCTGGGACGTGGCGTGCAGAGAGGATGAAGTTATTAACCACGGATTGCCAAGTAATACGCCGTAAAAAAGGCATGATAGATTTGGAAGAGGAGCGGCCTTTGTTAATAGCTTCGACGACTGCTGCATTATCGCAGAAAGCTACAATGTGCTTACGTTTCCACTGCCTTCCCCAGAGGCAGCAGGCTGCGGCGATGGGAATGATTTCATAAAAGGCAGAGGACTCGGACTTTGGAATCGAATGAGGCCATTTCTCTGCGAACCAGCTTCCCTGAAAAAAGCCCCCGAAACCTGCGGACGGGGCTGCGTCCGTGAAAAACTGCATAGAATCTGCCGAGAGAATGACATCATCATAAAAAAAAGAGATACCGTTCCAGGAGTTAAGCAGTGAGGACCAGAACGCGAGATCGGAGCGGCAACCGGCATCTAAAACGACCTGATCGCACAAGGAAGGAACTGAATTCGCTAAATCGAGCAGCCGAGAAATGAACGAGCGCCCTTGGGGGATTATGCGCATAGCAAAGTTGAGATGCCCGAGCAAAGATAGAAGCTGACGCTTGGAAAGGGTCGTGGAAGACAGATGAGCCTGAGAAATCTCGCGAATCCGAGATAGCTTATCGGCTGGCAGTGAAGCTACCATTTCTTTGGAATCTAATGTGATACCCAGGAATTCCAGCCTTTTTGACGGACCGACGGTTTTCTCCTCGGAGAGGGGAATGCCAACACGATTGAAAAGAGCTTTCAGTTCGGAGAGGGAGCGTGAAGAATGAGAGGGTGGATCGATAAGGAGAAAGTCGTCGAGAAGATGGAGAACAAAGGGAAGTCTAACGACATTCAAAAGGATCCAACATAATGCTTCGGATAAGGAATTAAAGAGGCTGGGGCTGCTTCTGCATCCGAAACTTAAACGCACGAAAAAATAGAACTTAGCGTCCCATTTTGCGCCCAGCAGATGCCATTGGGAGGGGTGTACTGGCATGATTTTGAAAGCGTCGGTGATGTCGGCTTTTGCAAGCCACGCACCCGGACCGGCCGTTTTTATCAGCGCGACAACGTGATCTATAGTTGCGTAATGAAGCGAGAAGGGCGGCTTTGGAATAAGGCTATTAATGCTGAGGTGGGGACCAGAATGAGGTGCAGATAAATCTAGAATTAGCCGTTTTTTTCCGGAATATTTGCGAACTGCGACTCCGAGAGGGTTAACACGAAAGTGGGAAAAGGGGGGAGAAGCGCAGGGGCCGATGACGTAACCCTTAGATACTTCTTTTTGCAGCAACTGAGACACAGCGTTTGGGTCGTTTAGCGCTGATTGAAGATTAGGGATGACCAGAGAAGAAGCAGGAAGTTGGGGTAAGCCTATGAAAAAACCCTGAGTGAGGCCAGTGATAAGAAAATCAACAAACGAACGATCGGGGTAATGAGTCAAAAAGGAAGCTAATACGGGGACATGGATGGGGGTGGAGAGAAAGCGAGAAACTAAATCCTGGAGCCTCGACGGCTCCTGCCGGGAAAGGTGCAGCGGGGGCAGACCGACTTGGGATGGGCGTCTCTGCAGAAGCTACATACGTGGAGGAAAGCACAATTAGGGAATGAGCAAAAACTCTCGTTAAAATTATTGCAAATGGGCATACTATTGAGAACCCGCACTTGTCTGCCGTAACGATCGACCGGGTTAGACTTAAGGAGCGGCTGCGGAGGAGCTGCGGCGGGAAGTCCAGACTTGAAAGGCAGAGAAGGGCAAAAAGCGCTTTGATGGCCTGCAATGCCACATAGGTGGCAGGAAACCGCTTGAGTAATCATGATGAGAATCTCCATGTCCAGAGATGACCAATTAAGTATCTGACCATGACGAGACAAAACGCCAGCGGCTTGTTAGCAAAAGCCTTATGATACTGATAAAACAGGGACCTGCCGTATTGAAGATGAAGATCGGCAATCAAAGCCAGATAAGTGTCCAGTTCGATTCGGCGGTTGGGATAAACGGAACAAATGACGTCCCTATACACGCTGAAAGCAGCCAGGAATTGACCAATAGACAGATCTTTTAAAAGGCGGGGATCGGAAGATTTAATGATCGCTGAAAATTGATCAGTCGAAGCAATGGTTTGATCAACCTCAGGGGAGGGGAGAAGAATGGAGGCTAGATTAACGTATTGCCCCTGCAAGATTTTAGTGCGAAGTCTGGGAGAAATATACGCATGTAAAGGCAAATAGGCCGCGGCTGTTAAGGGAGAGGAAGGGCCAAAAAAAAAAGAAATCAGTGAGCTTGTTCATAAAGAAAACATGATGAGGAAAGACAGGCTTACCAGAAGGGGGCGCAGGACGAGCGCTGGCGAGAGTGAAAGCTGATGGAGGTGGTTGAGGAGCGGGCGGGGAAATGGCAGGTCCGAGAGAGAAGGGAACCGAGGACGTGGCCACGGCACTGGAAACGCCCTGCTGCAGGAGAGTTGAGAGCATGGAGACGGAACGTTGAAGAGTGTCGATAGAGGTGACGAGTGAAGACGTGAGGAGGTGTTCCTGAGCTGCAGAGGCTGGAGGGAGGAGAGAGCCGAGGTCTGAGGAAGGGCCGGGAGCCTCCGGAGCGGAAGTGAGATCCTGGCGAAGAGGGGTAGGATCCGACGCTGAAGCAGAAGCGGGCCCGGGAAGACATCTGGTTAACTGAGAGGAGGAGGGGCGGCCCTTGCGACGCTTTGCGGGAGGAGCGGAGGACTTGCAGGTTCTCTTCCCGCTGACTGGAGGAGGAAGAGGAGCAGACGGAGGCAAAGGAGACGGAGAGGAGTCGTCGAGAGTGAGGAGCGCCGCTAGTGAAGCCACTTGAGGAGATCGAAGGCCTGGGGTAAGGGAGATTCCCCTGGATTTAAGGAGGGAAGCAGGAGACAAGTGACCAGAGCGCATAGCCAGACGAGAGCTGCGCCTGACCGGAGAGGAGGGAAGGGTATCCGGGACCCCGCGAGGGGCGGCCGGAGAAGCAAGAAGGACATCGGACTCGAAGTCAGACATTGAGAAGCGTACCAGTTGCGCACAGCTGGAGAGCGGCTGCTGGCGAGGGTGTGGACCCTTATAAGCGGAGCTTGGTTGATTGATGATTGAACACGCCGGGTCCAGGACCAGCGCTGGGATTGGAGGCGGAGAGCATGACACAGCGATTGGGTGGAGCAGGTGAGGCAGAAGTTTTCCAGCTTGAATTTGCGCTTGAGCTCCATTTT
>NW_015114377.1:99844-119533 GCF_001443285.1 Poecilia latipinna | reverse complement strand
AATATGAGAAACACATTTTTAAAAAGTCAGATTAAGTACAACATCATCATATTTGCAAAACATCATCAGTTAATCATGTCAGTAATAATATTGGTCATCCAATAAACTTTAAATATGTGATTCATTTTCAAATATTTGTACTATTTCTCTTAACGAAGCAGCTGTTAAACTAACACTACACTGAAAAAGCTGGTTATAAGGTAAATGTGGAGAATTAATTAATATTAATTGTTACAGATGGTCCAGAAAATGTCAACTTAGAACCACCTTCTCATAAATATCCAGAAGGGTTGAAAATCCATCTGAATTGTTCAGCTGACTCCAGACCTCCTGCCACTTTTGAGTGGTTCTTTAATGGAAATGTTCTGCCTGATTCTGGACCTCAGCTTGAACTCCCCAATTTTGAGAAGAATCAGAGTGGAAACTACAGCTGTCAGGCCTTTAACAGCATAACCAAAAGATATCAAACATCTCAAGTTTCAGTTATCTCTATAGAAGATAACGCCAAAGAAGGTAAGCTACATCACATTCACAAACTTTTAAAATACTTTATTCGTATTTTATGTGATGGACCAACACATTTTGGTAAAGAAGAGGAGAAACAGCTTTCAAAATCTTTTACAGATGAAAATCTCAAAAGTGTATTTGTATTCAGCCCTCCTATGCCCTCTAGGACCACCTTTTACTTAGACTAAATTCAATTTAGTGTCTGTACTTTGACTAGGCCAGCCATACTAATCGGTAAATATGCCATTGTAGCTCTAGCTGTATGTATTGCACTGTAAAACATTTGAAGGTGGTTTAACTTGAAAATGAAAGTCCACCTGCTGCCTTGAAAATGCAATTTAAGTCAATATGAAAGTTGTTTTGGTTTTAATTCATAAATTAAAAATCATGAAGTTGATTTAACAACAAGAGACAAGTTGTCTAAACATTGTTTAAAGTTCATTATTCTTTAATTGTAAGTTTTATCTTAATGCTGCAATTTAAACCAAATAATTGTTTCACAATATGCAAGAAAAGATTTCCCCTTACCTGGTTAAAGGGCACACATTTCTCTTTTGTTTTCACTGACAAGTGAAAATAACTACTTATTTTCTTTAGAATAATTTAAATTCTTATTTCAAATTGCATGAACAAAGTTTCTGATCTGAAAATCAATTGTTATTAAACATTACAATAAACTTAACATGATTTAATGCGTAGAGGACATTAACCTTAAGCTTTGCTAACCCACAAGAGTCACATCAATGTAACACTTCCATCTCGCTCACGGTGCAACACAGGACACAGAAACATGCTGCTAAGCACTCTGGGAAATAGTTCCCACTCCTGTCCTTCTTTTAGTCTTTCTGAAGCGCTAATCTGAAAACTCTTGTTTATCTAACTCTTGGAGGTTTGACAACATTAATAAATGTTCATACAACTTACTTTTGTAAGTTTACCTTTCACAAATTGACACATTTAGGTTCAAAATCTAAAACTCGCAAGTTTATTTTTAGAAGATAATAGACAACTGAATGCGGCTCAAATCTTTTAGATTGTGGGTTGTTTTCCTGACAGAAGCTGAACCTCCATCCCAATCACCTTTGAGTGGTTCTTTAATGGAAAAATTCTGTCTGGTTCTGGATCTCAGCTTGAACTCCTCAATGTTCAGAAGAATCAGAGTGGAAACTACAGCTGTCAGGCCTTTAACAGCAGAACCTCAAGATATCAAACATCTCAAATTTTAGATATCTCGATAGATCGTAAGTATAATAAAGTAAAAGAAAATGTCAGAGGAAAAATCAAAATTGTACAAAAATGGTTTAAATTTGTAACCTTTGGCACATTATCTCAAAAATGCTAGATAAGTGATTTATTTATTTTTTTTTATCTTGAAAATTTATTAAATCTTGCTATAGATAAGTTTTCACCAGTACCTTGGGTTCTTCCCTGTTTTACAGAAGTCATTATCAGGTGTCTCTTTGTATAGATTTTGTCATGCTATTTTTTTATGTGCTTTACAGGATTCACATTTAATTTCATTTTACAAGTAATGGTTTTACAAGTTCTTAGCCATTTAAAGAGCATACCATTATAATAATGATGTCTAATTTTAGCAACATCAGATATAGTTTAGATTTTGAGCTGATCAATGATTAAATTTAAAACCTTTAAGTCAAGCTATGTTGTGGAGACAAACTTTAGCATTGTCTTTATCATGTGAGTGATTGGTGTAGAATAGCTCTGGCCCAATTAAAGACCTGATGTGAGCCAACAAGGTCAAATTTGTTAAAAACCCGTTTATCTCTGGGACACACTTTAACAGTGTGATGGCTAGACAGTCCTATGACATTTTTACATAGATCAATTGTTTAAAACAGATTTGCTGAGTTCTGAACATAACTTTCTGATATCTGAGCTGATTTATGTTTATTTTTTTCTTATAATGTTATACAAAGAAACAATAAGCTTGAGGTGTTATCTTAAAATACTTTTCCAGATGTGTGTCAGTTTAATTTTATACAGTTTACCTCAATGTCTGATTTGAAATCAAGATAAATAGACAGGAAATAGAAAGTTGGGGAGCCATTTTGTTTAGAAATTTGATTAACTCTAGCAAACGTACAGCCATCTTTAAGGAAAGCATACATATACGATCCAGTTTTATGCTTTACAATACAGTATATCCATTTCAATCTGGATAAACTCAGACACAGAAAAGATAGTTAAAGGATTTAATGACAAAATGAACAACAATTCTTTAGAAATGAACAACAGTTCTTTGGCGCTCGGGCCCCGGCAGAAGTTTGAGCGCTGATTGCCGTGAACTCGGGTGAACATCCCCAACGCTGATTAGGGATGCTCTACCCCCCGAGGCCCGACACTGGTGGTGGAGGTCAGGAAGGATGACGTCCTGGAGAGTTGAATGATGCTGGTGGAGAACGGGGTGGAGGTGGGTTGCGCACAGCTGGAGAGCAGCTGCTGGCATGGGTGTGGACCCTTATAAGCGGAGCTTGGTTGATTGATGATTGAACACGCCGGGTCCAGGACCAGCGCTGGGATTGGAGGCGGAGAGCATGACACAGCGATTGGGTGGAGCAGGTGAGGCAGAAGTTTTCCAGCTTGAATTTGCGCTTGAGCTCCATTTCAAAATATCCCTAACTTGCATGTCATGACCACTGGGGTTCAAGTATAACCAGTCTATCAAGTTCCTTTAATGGAGTGTGACATATCTATCATTCATTCTTTCTTAACTCATTAATTCAGTGTTTTTACTGGATGTCTGTAACACATCACTCAGATGTTGATGCCACCTCCTGTGCTCTCTGGTGCCCGTTCTAGGTGTGCCAATCCTTTGCATTTTTGTGCACTTTCCTGGTTAGCAGTTGTTGTTTTTTTTTTTAATTACACCAAAAACAGACTTTTGATGCTAAGTGATCTCAGTGAGTGGACTTATAACGGAAATATTCTTGTCAGTAACTTATGTTTAACTTGATGGGGGTTTTTTTTGTTTTTGTTTTGTTTTTCATTGTGGTCCTGTCTTAACATTTAAGTTCCAACAAGTCAGCCAAATAAATTGCAAAATAAGTAATATCGTTTTTTAACATACTGTTTATTTTTTGTTTTCTGTTTCATTTTTTCTTCTGTAGGAGCTTCAAGTCTCTCAGGTGGTGTCATTGCTGCAATAGTGATTGCATCCTTGATAGCTGCTGCTCTAGTAGCTTCTGGAGGCTTCTTTATTCATAAGAGAGCGTAAGTCTCAAATTACATTTGTGCTTCAGACATACATTTATATGAAAAACATGATTTTTAGCATGATTTTTTTTCTCTTCCTGTATTTTTATTACCAGTCTGGATTCCCAAATATACAATATAAATTTGCATATATATATATATATATATATATATATGGATCTGCTTGGTTGACTGGCTGTTAACTTTAGTTTGTGTTTCCAATATTTAGAAAAAATGTCCAAGCTCAATCAGAGTCAGATAAAACAGGTATGTATTGTTGTAGCTGTACTTCATCCCTTCACATTTCACACCAACGCTGACAGAAAGGTGGATGATTCTCTATGTCATGCTTTATTAGAGCATAGGCTTAAAGTGCATGTTTTGAGTTGGGACTGCGAAACGTTAACAGGATAAACACTGTTATGGAAATTATCTGTATTGTTATTTTTCATCTTTACAAAATTCTATATTAAAATTCCTACATAATTTTGCAAAAGCAAGGGATTGTACAACTTCATTTCATGCTACTAATTCAGATTTGAATGTATTTTACTTGGATTTTGTTACAACAGAACAACACAAAGCAGTGCATGACAGTGAAACTGAAAGAAGGAAACACTGTTTTTAAAATATTCAAAGGCCAATCTAGTATAGCATCTATTAAGACCATTTTACTTTTTTCATTTTTATTACACAAGTTTTCAAAAAGCATCCTTTTCCGTCCATCTGCAATATGTTGCTCAACCACTAAAATTCAATAAAAAAATCTTTTCACTGCTATGTTAAAGTTTGTGGTAATGTGACAAACTGTTAAACAGTTTTTTCTGGTTTTGTAAGGCATTGTTTGATACATGTCTTCCTTGTTTTCCAGTACATGTTTATGAGGACATGTCAGACTTGTATGATAGAAGGATATAAAATCTCCTGTTTTTATTCCCTAAATGGTGAGTTCTGAGTTCTTGGTTCTGACTATTACAAACAGATTGTTACTTTATTTTCTGTTATTAACAGGATTACATTTAAAACAGTAAAAATACATGTAATTAAAGTAGATTATTCATCATCACTCAATCACTATATTTCTGCTTCCCTTTTGTCTTGCAGATCATCAAAAAGTAAGAAACCGAGGTAGCATATTACCATCTGGAAAAGGAGAAAAATAATGAATATTAGTACTGCACATTTGTTTGACAAGGCTGTTTTTATGGTACTTTTATTTTAGATGTTTACATTTATTTCAATAAACTACATATTCTTGCAAGTTGCACAGTCTCATTAGAAGAAATGATTAGCTCAGAAATAGTATTTATAGTCTTTAAAGCTTTGGTCAGGGTTTTATTGTTTGTACTTTGTAACACATTTTCAGATAGTGTCTCAGGCGTAAAGGTCATTCGTCAAACTGGGTTTTTAGAATATTCATGTTATTTTTTTCTAATCTAATTTTATTGGTATTGAAACATACTGCAGTCACTATGTTTCTTCCTCTGTTTAAGTGTAGTTCAATTAGAAAATATGTTAATTTGTGTTACTTTGACAAAATGAGGAGAGGAGAATGATTGACCTTTTTTGCCAATTTGTTAGCTTAAAAAAACTATGCAAATTTATATTGTAATTTTTGAAGTGGTGCCAAGCATCAATGATTTGTAATTATTGCTAGAAGCTACTCAATGAGAAGCAATAAAAGTTGCTGATATTTAGTTTTATGTACTTAAGTAATAGCAAACGTGGTTTTTGTTCTTTTTGTATATTCTGTTTTGTTGTTTATTAAAATTGATGCATGTCCATTTATGAATCCATGACACTTGAGCTTTATCTTGTGCCAAAATCTAGAAAAAATGTGTTGTAATTTGTAAGTCTAAAAACTCACAAATTCTGGTAACTGTATTTTCAAATAAATGTGTTACCTTAATCACATAACATCATGCCAAACATGTCTGACATTTGTTTATTTACCAAATAAATCCATATGTCCTTTATTTTCTTCATAGCACTGAAGTCGGTGTAATTTTAGGCCAATGTGTTTGTTTTTAATTGATTATCTACTTTTTTTTTTTTTCCAATGTGAACTCATTCAAGATCAATCACAGCTGTTAAGCAAATATTAACAATGTTCAAACTTTGTTGGAAAGCATTCATTAAATGCTCCATCACTATACATATATTGACAGTTTTTTGCAAATGCCTAAATGCACATTTGATATGCCCATGCCATTATAAAATTATATCCTGACATAAAACACACAAATTGGGTAGGAGACTGTTCACAGTGTTGCTGTAATTCCACCTGAGAAAATAAAAGGCAAATCTATTTTATCTACTGTATCTCCTGGAGGATTTTTGACCTACATTCAATGCAAAACAGCTTCCTTATTGTACCAGTGAACACTTTTCTGGTTCTGCATTTATCAGGTTTTATTATTTTATTGTTTAGCTCTTTATGACTTGACAGCATTTCCATTTTGGAAAAAATGACAGCTGAATCCAAAGTTCACAAACCCTCAGAGTTCTGCCATAACTTTGTTTCATCCAGTTTTAGGAACATCCATGATTTTCAGGATCTTATTGAAGTGAATTGATACTGTAGCAATAAAAATATATAAATATCACTAAACATTTTCTTATTACTGTTACAGATTTTTATCCACAGACATTTTTCTGTTGTTTAGTCAAAAATAATGCATAAAGACACATGAAAGCAACTGCATTTGAATATTATGTCATATCAGATTTCTATAACTAAAGCTTCAAGATAATTTAGACTGTTAGTATTCTCTATAATTGCAAAAAATAAAAAGATGTAATCTTTATTTACCGTGAAATTTTTTGAAAAGTTGCACATGCACTATTAAAGTAAGTATTGCCTCCTTGTACACTTACTTTAATAAATCCATGGCTCAAACAAGCAGTTTGTGGTCATTAACTGTCAAACATCACCTCCCAGTGGTGAAACTATGTTATTGCAAAACAAATCTGAAAGACATTTAAACTGTGACTCAAACTCTAGATATAAAAGGAAACTGAGAATTTGACATTTGAGTCAAGGTGAAAAGTTTATAAGAGATATGTCAGTAAAAGTAATGTTAAAGTATTTCTTATGTGCTGTTAAAAGAAAACGTGAAATGTTTTCCCCGGATGCTTGAACTGGCCATGGACAGGTTTATTATAGGGATCCACATAAAGTTTTACCACTTTGTTTGAGGCTTTTTATCACTTGATGGTATTTTAGTTCAGGAGAACCAAGGTTTACAGGAACTAAATGACTGGTGCCGTAATTATGCTCAATAAATATCTCATGACTAAACCTTCCTTGGTAGCACATATTAAAATAATGTTTAATGTAAAAGGTCTAAAATTTTATGTCAGCACTAAAATGGAATAATGTATTTTATTGCTAATCTACACCACATTAGTTATTTGATTTATCTTTTAATAGAAATAAACTATATATTTTATCAAGATATATATTTTTTGTAATTTCAAAAGTCACAAATAGATAGATAATACTATCACTCAAAAGAGTTGTATGGTGCCTTTAAAAGGTCTACGTCTCAAATTTAATATCTAAAAATAAGTTTAGACAAAATCAGGGCTTTTCTGGTACTGATAAATGTTGAATATTTTCAACTTGCAATAAAATCATGACAATTAAGTGTTAATGAGACTGCATTGACAAAATAGAAACACAAACATTTTTCAGTGATTAATAAATTTTTACTTCCGACTGCTTTTACTGGATCATATACTGTTGAGATATTCAAAATCCTGGAAATTTTGTATTTCAAATCAATGTAATTTCACAGAGAAACTTGCTTTTCGATGAAATAAGGCAGGCATCATTCAAAATACAATAAAGGAATGTAAAATAAATATGATGCATCTATGTTTTTCTTAACATTTTATTAAAAATTGGTATATGTAATTTTATGTAATATTCTTCTCAGTAATCAATACACAAAGATTTATTGGTATATAATCTTTGATAAAGAGCTCCAACTCTTTGAGGTTGCAAGGCTTCTTTGTCTTATCAGATGACTCGAGATGTATAAATAACTAAGTCATTAGTTATTTTAATTTGTACTAAATATATCTACGTCTGTAGAATTTGATATAATGTCCATGTCCAATTATAGAATATGATGGTTTTGAACTTTGAATTCATGTTTAATGCCCAGATTATTTAAAATAGGAATATTTATTGAACTTTAGCTTTCCAGGAAGCCCTGATGGCCAATTTTTAGAAAAAACGAAAAAGAAAATAATAAAAAAAAACTTACTTCAGATAGTTGTTTAGAAATTAATGTTTTTGTTGTTACTCAGTTTTAATTTCTAAAGCTACTGCTGAAAGAATCCCAAGTGAATAATTTGTTAATAATTAATACGTGAAGGTTTGTCAGTTTCACTTCCTGTTGCAGCTGTTGTCAGATCGTAAACCAAACGATAGTCAGTCAGGGAAAGACGCTTTGCCTTACACTCAATGAATTAACATGAATACATTCATTTTATTCTTCATCATCCCTGGAATTATCATAGGTAAGTTTTTGTCTCTGAAAATATAAGATGAAAAAATATTTATACTGTTGGTTAAAACTTTACAGTCCTTTACTGTGTAAACCAATGTGTAAACCAATCTGGTGGTGTGCACTGTTATTTACTGAGGTTGGTGTAATTCTTAAATCTTAATGCGACAAATGAATGAAGTTGAACTTACAACCTAATGAGAAAACTACTAAAATGCTAATTCTTTTTAAATGTAACACGAGCTGCAGCAAATTAGATCAAACAACAATGTAAAACTCTATATTTAGAATTTTTTGTTTTAAGATTCTGACTATTTTGAAAATTATTTTTAACTATAATATAATAAAAAATATTCCAATAAAAATTTATGATTTAATTATTTATTATTATTTTCAAATTTCTTTCGCAAACCCATAATAATACTGCAGAATCCCAATTGCTCAAGAAAAGTTTGATCTGTAGCATTTAGAGCTCATCAAATGTCACACAAAGAGTAGCAAAAATATTGTTGGACTGTAGCATGAAGTCAAACGTGCAACAATTAAATAAATCAAGTTGATTCAAAACTGACCTGTACCTGTGAAATTTTAATTAAAGTTGAACTTTATTTGTCAAACAAATTAATTTCTTTATTCTGAAAAATAAATGCAGGATTTTAAAAATTTATTGGAAGTGTTAATATTTTTATATAATTACTGAAGACACACCACTGCAAGGCAGTCTATTAGTGCCCTTTAGCACATTTTAATATATGTTGGTGCTCAGTTATTTACGAAGTTTATTTTCTGAGCTACTGAGAGCTGGATGGTGTCTTCCATCTTCCTGGTTTCTGGATATTTTTCAAAAACTTACTGGAATTATATGAAGTTGGCAAAATGTGTTTTTCAGATCATGAAGAGTTTATATTAAATACATCATTCATTGGATTAAAATAAATTAGAAGTAATAATACTTCTTGGGGCAAAAATGGAACCAAATATTACTTTTCTTGTTTTTGAACTTCTTGAGTAGGAGTTCAGTTGTAAAACATGAGGTTTAATTACCTTTTTAACAATAGTAAATGCATCTAGACATCTTTTTGGTGTTTTAGTGATAGTGTTATTTCATTGTTCTTCTCCAGATTATATGTGTGAACACTGTAGAAGTATCATAATGAATCTGTAGCTTACTTTTCTCCTATTGTGTATGCTTGCAGAAAGCATGCTGTAGTAAATTAACAATGGGTAATTGTTTCTGATTCTTGAGTCCCTCTACCAGTAAGATGGAAAAGTTGATTAGGCTAAGAAAAATTTAAGAGCTTCAGTGCTGTGAAGGGTTGGCAGACCTAAGAGAAATTTGAAGGTCCTGCTGTTTGATGTTGACAGACAAAAAAAAAAAAGAACCAAATGACCAGCCATACAATTTATGAGGACAAACAGGGAGCGAAAACAACAATTACAAATATTGCAAAATTGGACAATAATGGCAATAAATATAGCAGGATGAGGAGATGTGGTTAGAAGACACATATTATGATGAAAATGAATACTCTTTTTATTTCTGAGGTTTCTTTATGTATTTTTGTATGTTGTGAAATTATCACAAATTTAAACTAAATTACTTTATTTAAAATTTTTCCTCAGGTTTATCTGAAGGAGTTGGTGTGTTACCAGATGGTCCTCTGATTGCCCCTGTTGGAGGAAGAGTAATGTTCACAACAAGCTTGAATCCAACAGAGACACCATTTACGCTGGTCAACTGGCAGTTTGATTCTGGTTCAACACCTAAGCCCATAATTTTCTCTCTTACTACTGGAAACACAACTGGGTCAGGATATGAAGGCAGGATCACTCTCTTCAGATCTACTGGATCTCTGGAACTCAGGAATCTGAAACTCAGTGACAGTGGAGATTACTTAGTTACCATTCAAAGTGTAATGGGCCAACAGACAGGACGCACCTCACTGGAACTATATGGTGAGTAGATATAAAACCCCAAAGTTTAACTACATTTCAGTTTTAAAATATCTAATTTACTTTTGTTTGTTCTCATAACGACCTTCTGCCTCATCCATTCATGTTATTTGCCCTCAATTTAAAAGTCACATAGAAATACAGCTAAAAGTTAGATATGTAGTTAATTATTAGTTTTGATGTTGATAGATTTAAATTATTTTGTATAAAGAAAATTTACTTTCTAAACAAATGCTGAACATTAATTAAGGATTGTGCTTCTCACATTTTTCAACCTGTGAAAAGCAATCTTCATTCTTTAATTTGATCCTGATGGTTGTTTTCCCGTTCATATAATGCCACTTTAAGTTAGATTTTTTTCTTTCCACCAGTAGAACCAGTCTCCAATGTCAGAGTTTCCACACTAAGTGCAGACTTGATTGAGTTCACCAGCTCGCTTCATCTGTCCTGCTCCTCTTCTGGATCTTCTCTCTCCTTCATCTGGATGAAAGGCAACTCTGAGGTTACAACCAATAACAGAGTTCAGATCACTACAAATGAAGAAAACTCCAATCTGACTATAGTCAATGTGACCAGAAATGACCAGGGATCATACACCTGCAATGTGTCCAATCCTGTCAGTTCAGTCATCAGTGATCCAGTAGACATCTCTGTTAATTGTAAGTTTATATTTTTGCTCACATTTGCATATTTAAAAAGATACATGCAAATACAGAGATCTCATTATCTTAATGTGCTCTCATGAGTTCAACAAAACAAAAAAATTGCAACACGAAATACAAAATGATTCCATCATGTCACAATGTTGTCAGCTTTTTGCAGTAAATGAACCATTCTTTATTTTTAGCAATAACTTTTGTGCATTATTTAACAGTTCAGTGTAATTACTTTTGGTATAGACCATATTATATGAATCCCCAGACAAAAAAAACATGGCATCAGCCAAAATCGGAATCTGTTGGTCAGTCTTTTTAAAGATCGGTAATCAGTGAAAACTCCAATCGGTGAAACCCTACTAAGCAATAATAGTTGCAACTTTAACTAGTACAACATTGTTTCTTTTACTGAACACTGATAGTGCTTTGCTTTGAAGGAGAAAAATGCCACCAGGCAGTTTGAGACACTTGTCTTGTCCTAAAAATGTTTTTAAAACCAACTTTTACATAGAAGAACATAATTCATGTCCTCCGTCCTTTTCCCTATGAAAATTTTCTTCAATTGTACTTTATTGTCATGTAAGACTGATTTATGTTTATTTTGTTTTCTTTTTTTCCACCCACAGCACCAGTCTCTAATGTAAAAGTTACTCCAGACGTTACCCAATTGATTGAGTTCAGTGGGTCTGTCAGCTTCTCTTGCTCTTCCTCTGGATCTTCTCTCTCCTTCCTCTGGATAAACAGCAGCTCTTTGATTTCAGCCAGTGACAGAGTTCAGATCACTGATGGAGGATCCAAGCTGAAGATATTCAATGTGACCAGATATGATGATGGATCATACAGCTGTCATGTGTCCAATCCTGCCAGCAGTGCCATCAGTGATCCACTACACCTCTCTGTCAGCTGTGAGTTATTCACTAATTAGATAACTTCCTTTTGAACTGGAGACAATGCCAACTTTATCAGAACTTAAACTGTTATTTGTTTCTATTTCTACATAATTTAGTAAATATCAGAAATACATTGTTTCGAATTAGATTAAGTAAAATGTCATCATATTAATAAAACATTATTAAATCCACTGTAATGATAATGTCAATAATGACATAGGGGACCAATAAACTTTGGATATGCACTTTTTTTAATTGTTTGTAGTATTTGTCTTAATGAAATTGTTGAACTAATTCTATGAAATTTGCAGTGATGTTAACATATAGAATGAATTCATATTAATTGTTCTCTACAACTGCAGATGGTCCAGAAAATGTCAACTTAAAATCACAGTCTCAGAAATATCCAGAAGGGTCGAACATCCGTCTGTCTTGTTCAGCTGACTCCAGACCTAATGCCAGTTTTCAGTGGTTCTTTAATGGAAACGTTCTGCCTGGTTCTGGATCTCAGCTTGAACTCCTCAATGTTCAGAAGAATCAGAGTGGAAACTACAGCTGTCAGGCCTTTAACAGCAGAACCTCAAGATATCAAACGTCTGAAGTTTCAATTATCTCTATAGATGGTAAGTATAATAAAGTAAAAGAAAATGTCAGAGGAAAAATCAGAATTGCAGAAAATGGTTTAAATTTGTAACCTTTACCAAATTATCTCTAACAGCTAAATGCCATATAAGTGAGAGAAGGAATTTTAATTTTAAAAAGTCTTCATAATTTCAATGTGATAAAAATATATATATATAAACTCTTTTGTAAAAAAAAAAAAAAAAAAACTGCTTTCTTGTGTTTTCTACTTTATTTCAGATGCTAGTAAACCTGCAGGTCTCGTTGGTGGAGCCATTGCTGGAATAGTAATCACATGTTTGTTAGTTCTTGCTGCAGGAGCTGCTGGAGGATATTTCATCTACAAAAGAAGGTGAGTTTCTTTATGTAACCAACAATACATTTTATATGTTGAGCTTTTTAAACTACATTAGACCACAGTTCATGCTAAACTCTGATTAACATCACATAAGTATTCTCTAAATTAATTATCACAAGTTGCCTTGATTATGTCCTCCTGTATGTCATATACAAGTTATCCTACCTGCATTATAAAATTTCTAGTTTTATTTTTTGCTTTCCAGAAATTAATGATGATTAGTATGTTGATTAACACATTTTAATAATATATTTTGCCCCAACATTTAGAAAAGATGTCAAACCTGGACCACATTCAGGCACAACAGGTCAGTATGTTTACGCTCCATTCAATACATGAATCTCAATTACTTCACTTTCCTAGTAACTGGATCATTGTAAATGTAAACAATTTAGAGAACTTGTTTCATTTAGAGCTCAAGGAAATAACTTAAACTGGCTTATCATTCATACCCGTATTAATAAAATATTTTAAATCTCATTGTTTAAAATATTTTTCTTCCCAGAGCAACAACATGATTATGAAAACATGCCAAAAATAAAAAAAAATAAAAATAAGGAAGAAAGTCATATTTATGAGAATTCTGCAGCTACACAAAGAAGTAAAGAACCAGAACATGTGTATGAGGAAATGAGACGGATAAAGAAGAAATAAAATAAACAGCCTTTGGTTCTTTAAAGGTGAGTTCTGAAGTAGGAATCTGTTAAAAAAGGAAACAGTTTCAAGAACTTGGATACATTTTAATTACTTTATATTTTAAAACTACTCAACAGTTAAGTAGTTTTTATAAAGTCTTGTGAGAGTATGCAGTCAATCATTGCACTAATATATTTTCTTGTAACAGATCATCTGAGAAAAAAACATGATACAACATGAAGAAACTGGTACTGGTTCTGCTGTATTTTTGCCTTTTGGGTTTATTCCTATTTATCTCCTTGCTGAAAGTTTTAAAGTTTTACAATAATGAATCAAATATGTAAAGTTTTATACATTCTTCAAACATTGCTAAAATGTTCATTCACTGTAATCCTCCAAATTGATCTAGAGTCAGAAAATAATTTTAAAAAAGTTTCATCAATGCAAGTCTTTGATAAGATTTGGTTTCAGCTATTCTATTTATCTACTGTTGACTGTAGTGATGCCAAGCCTTGACTTTTCAACCTCTTGATCCTCTGCTATGATTGTAACATTTTGTGATTAGTTATTTAGGTCAGATTTAGATGGTTGAAAAGGAGTGCAATATCTTGTCTCGCCACAATTTATGAGATGCTGTTTTGCTAAAAAGAGGAAGCCGTAGAGACAAAAGTAAACAAGAACAACATATTCAGGGAAGTGACTCAGTGGTAGAGCAGAAGCTCCAAATATGGAGGCTGCAGTTCACAATGCAGATGACCTCATTTCACTTCCAGGTTTAGAGCAATTTGATGCATGACTTCCTCTTTTCTCTCTGCCTTTCTTCCCATCAAGCTCCTGTTGAACAGAAACCATTATTGCCATGAAAAACTCTTCTTTCTCCTCAACTTTCAGTTTAACTGATAGGTTTGAGTACAAACCTCTGTTGTCAGCAACTACTTACAGCTGTTAAAAACCTGTCAGACACCTCCCTCTAGTGGTCAGCAGGAAATGCAGGCCTTTAACTGCATTTCTTTAAAACAAAGTTATGATTTATCATCTTATTTTTAACAGTTAAACAGGTCAGACCTCATGTGTCATCACTAATTTTAATTCAAAGCCTCAAGATCAAGAAGCTTTAAAACAATATGTTTGATGGTTCTTTGTTGTCTTAATGGCCTTTAAGGCTTTCATTGAAATATTTCTGCTTTTATTGTGTTTTTGGAATGAAATGAATATTAAGGAAGAAACCTCATAATGCCTCATAATGATGTGCAGATACTGTACATATTTCAGAAATGTTAACCTGTTTTTTGTTCCCATTCCTTAATTTTATTCACCTTATATTAAATTACAATTTAATTGAAAAGCATATTATTTACACTGCAAAAACACACAATCTTAACAGATTTTTATGTCTAGTTTTTAGTGCAACTATCTTAGTACACTTAAAATAAGACAAAACTAACTCACAAGTAACTGCTCAGCAAGCAAAAAGAGCTGTGGCTTGCTGAGCAAAAGCTCAGCAAAGTACTTGATTATTTCAGTAATTACTAACTCTCTCAAATCTTGCCAACAGAACTAATATCTTTCATCCATACTGAGGAATTATTGATTTAAAACATGCTCCTATTTCTTGCCGAAAGGTTACTTGTGAGTTAGTGTAGTCTTATTTCAAGTGTACTAATATTTCAATCTGGAGAGACTCAGACAGAGAAAGACCGCAATTGAAAAGGTTTATTGACATGCATGAATTAATGTCATCCCCCGGGACCCGATACTGGTGGTGGGAGGTCAGTGTTGGATGGGAGCCTGAAGAGCCAGGAGAGTGGAGGTGGAGAAGGGGCGGAGGTGGGTTGAGCGCAGCTGGAAAGCGGAAGGTGCCATGGATGGAGGTCCTTATCAGCGGGAGCTTGGCCGATGATTGGGCGTGACATGGCTTGGTCCAGCATTGATAGGTCGATGACGATGAGTGAGACACACCGATTGGACGATGCAGGCCAGGCTAGAGAGTCTTCCAGTTTGAATTTACCCCAAGGCTTCATATTTACGAGAAACCAGACCAAAATTACTAGTTTTTGTGTTTTTGTGGTGCAGAGCATTATTGGTGTGTACCACTCTTTGATACTGTTCCAGAGAAACTAAAGTGATTTCTTGTTATTTATGAAATGGACCCAAGCACTAAGGCTCCTGTTACAGAGTAGATCTAGAAAACATAACCTTTCCTGTAAGACCTTTATTCCTCTGTGGAAAATAGAATAATCTCTAAAATATAATAGATGCTGAAGACTGATAAATAAATATGGCAAAATGACAAATCACTTAAACAATTGTCTTAATAAACTGTATCTGAAACCTTTTAAAATGAGTCCCTTAACAAAGCAGCTCATATTTAATCAAGACATGTTTGACTTGGTTCAATTAGTTTATTGACAAAACTCACATTCAACTAAAATGTTGTCTTGATACACTTTATAAAAAAAGAAGTTCTTTCAATCGAATCATTCATATTTTATGTAACTCCATAATATTATGTACCTATGAAGAGGTGACAAAAAAATCACTGAATTATCTGATTTAGATCATTCAATTATTGTCTAATTCTTTTATTTTAGAACCTTCAGTTTCTAACATACAGAACCAGGAGGTGGCGCCATATGGCGTGATTTGAGCGAGCTTGTCAGATTCATACGCACACACCTGAATTAGTTTCTTGTGCTCAAGTAGGAGGCACAACTTTACTTGGTCTCTGCCATACTAATTCTCTCAATATATCATGAACAAAATAATATCAAGACACAGAAAAACAGATGGTAAATTAGTAATTTCAAAGACAAAAAATAACTTTGATTCATTTAGCAATTTAACATTAACAGGTTTCATTTGTGCATGAGCATTTATGCCTATTTATTTTTCTACTAGGCTAAATTCCCCCTTTTGAATTAAAAATGGCTTTACAAGAGCTTTGTTGAAATCCAACTAATAATAAGTTCCTTTAAATAAATAATTGTCTTAGATAAAGAAATGTAAAAAATGAACCTGAATATTCTAATGGACTTTGTAAAGATTTAAACTCTGATAAACAATTGTAATTCTTATATAAGCTAAGCATGTTTTTTATGAACAGTTTAATTTTTAGTAATTTCATTTCTTTTATATAAATGTATTTATGACTGGATTTTATTTGTTTTGATAGACCAGATGAATAAACAAGGTGTTATCTGTCAGAGTTCAGTTCATGATGAGAGCAGTTGTTTATGTTTTCCACCTTTTTCTGACCTAGATTACAATGTAGCACAGATTCATGCTGCTCTTTGGACCTTAGTGTCATCGCTTCAGTTTGGAGTAAACATGGTTTTATTCACTCGGTGTTTATAATGAAATACTACTTGTATAAACAGATTTCTGACCTTAACGTTTTGTAAAAATGAGAATGCTAGTTTGACAATGTGTTTGGCAAATTTTACCTACATTAGCAGCACATATACCATTTGCAAAGTGTATAAAGAAAGTGAAAATGTGCTCATTTCTACTTATTAATTTACCTGAACTGTTTATATTTACTTCAATGTGGCATCGATGTTGAAAGTAATCAAGAAAAGTCCTGAACCTGTGCATGTCAATAAAACATAACTATGTTTTTTTAATCACTGACATGAACATTTTATATCTTTAACTTCTATTTATTCTGAATAAAAACTGTTCTTCCTGAATTAAAAAAACACTGTTTTATTCTTGTCTCTTTCAAACACTTCAAACATCTACAGAACCCATCAAGATAACTTTTGTGATGTCTACAGAGAATTATGAACAAATATATGAAAGCGGATTTGAAACGAAAGTTTAATCTGTTCCGTTTTGGTAAACTCATATTTATCAAAGCAGTTCAATACAATGTGAAGATGTTCACATGTTTAAAGATAATTAAATACAGATACACTTGTTAATGATTACCACATCAAGGTCATCTAAGCTTTTCAATGTTACTTCCTTCACCTCAGTTTACCTCATACCAGCATACCAGCCTGGAAAGCAGGATCTGTTTTTCAGTCTTTGTGCCTGATGAGACAAGATGGAAACAGTATTTATATACTTTGCAATCCTCGGAGCCGTCTCAGGTGGGATTTTATTATTTATTCTATGAAGAACTTATCATTATTTTTAGAAATTTTTATAGCTCATTAAATATGTTGACATCCAGTACAGTTTTATAATTGCTAGTTATCATAAATTAGAACTGACAATGACAATTTTGGTGACATGGATTAAATTAATCCAACAACGCAACAAAAGTTAAAGATTCTCTTTTCTATTTTTTTTAAATAAAGAATTTCATCATTAGTACAAAAATAGGGTTTTTGAAATGGTTTAGACAACCCACCTTCATGACCTGGATAGTTTATGTCTGAAAAAGATTTAAAAAAATGTAAATAAACTTTGTGTGATTCATATTTTCTGTCACCATCTCAGACAGAACATCAATTAAATGGATTAGAAGAGTTTAAATTAGACACCTTCTAGGAAGAAGAATGTTAATATCTACAGCTTTTGAAGCACTTCTACCGCATGAAAAAGAAAATGTGGATATGAGTGGATTATTACATGAACCTTAAGCAAACATGTTTTAACTGAACCTCATTACTAATTAAAAACTGTTTCTGGCAGGTTTGTCTGAAGGAGCTGGTTTGTTACCAGATGGTCCTCTAAATGCATCGGCTGGAGGAACGGTGACGTTCAGAACAAACCTTAATCCAACAACAATACCATTTCAGCTTGTGACTTGGACTTTTAGTACTGAAAATGATATCATAGTCTCATTTCCTACTGTAAACATTACTGACCCAGAGTATGAAGGCAGAATAACTCTGTTTTTATCAACTGGATCTCTGGAGCTCAGGAACCTGAAACTCGGTGACAGTGGAGATTACAGAGTTCATGTTATACCTGCTGAGGATGTCGAGAAGTCTGGAATCACCAGGCTGCAGATATATGGTAAACCTGTAGTAAAAACAAACAATTATGATTATGTTTTTAAAAAAAATTATAAATGAAATAAATGATCAGGTCCATCATTTTTTCCATATGTTATTATATGAAACCCTGAGATGATACAGGATGAGATTTTGGCTGCACTTTGATAAATCCTTTCACACTTTTTGCTTCTAATATCTATGCATTGAAATTGTCTTCTGTATTTCTGCTTTAAATGCATAACTTTCTGGAGACGTAAACATTTTTCTATGTCATTCATTGGTACAAAATTATACAATCACACATAGTAATGGCATCTTTAAGTTTTTATCTCTGATTTTGAAACACTGTTTGGTTCACATTTCCAGCATTTCCAAATGTTTTTGTTTTCTTTTGCAACCACAGAGCCAGTCTCCAACGTCAAAGTTACCCCGGGAAGTGCAGACTTAGTTGAGCTGCACAGTTCTGTCCGTCTGTCCTGCTCCTCCTCTGGATCTTCTCTCTCCTTCCTCTGGATGAACAACAGCTCTGAGGTTTCACTCAGTAACAGAGTCCAGATCTCTGATGGAGGATCTACTCTGACTATCGTTGATGTGACCCGCTATGATCAGGGACTGTATAGCTGTCATGTGTCCAATCCTGTCAGCAATGCCAGAAGTGATCCAGTAACCCTCTTCATTAGTTGTAAGCTGCAGCACACTTAAAGATCACTTCCTCCTACAATTGGAAAAGAAATCTCTCAGTTTATCACTACCATTAACAGTTTACCCATTTTGCCCTGTTTTTACCACTCAGATGGCCCAGAAAACATACAGTTGAATGTGTCTCCATCAAAACATCACTATGAAGAAGGAGCAGACATTCGTCTGATCTGTTCAGTTGAGTCTCGACCTTCTGCTGAATATCAGTGGTTTCTGGATGGAGTGGTGCTGCCTGGTACTGGACCAGAGCTCAGACTGGTTAACATTCACTCAAGTCAAAGTGGAAACTACAGCTGTCAGGCCTTCAACAGCAAAATGTTACGATACCAAACATCTCAACCATCAACTGTTTCTGTACTTGGTCAGTGTGAAACAGTATATACGCACACACACGTACACATACACAACATATACATATAGTAAAACATCTTGAATTGTTCGCTGCATAATTATATCACTGAGGAAATAAAATACTGACAAACAAAAATTCATAATTCATGTATTCATTCAATTTTAAGCATTTCAAGAAAACTGATGGGCCCGGTGACAGAATTTAAATAATTCAGGTCTAAACTGTACAGATTAAAAGCAATGTTGAAAGCCATTTCAGTATGCATGAAAACTAAATTATAATATACCAGCATTTTTAATGATTACACTCAGACAACTTTATTACATGAGACAAACAAG
>NW_015114377.1:94210-95552 GCF_001443285.1 Poecilia latipinna | reverse complement strand
GTTACAAGAAATCAGACGGGAAACTACAGCTGTCAGGCCTTTAATGTGAAAACACTGAGATACCTAACATCTCACATATCAACTGTATCTATAACAGGTAAATGTGAAACAGTTTTAGAAGTTAGATTAAATTAAACCTAACTTTGGAAGACCCTAAATTGAGTTCAACTTCTCTTTCCTTAATTTGTAGAGTAATTTAAAACTTTTGAACTTTATTTTAACTTCACTTAAACTACTGAATTTTTTAAAAATTAGATTTAGTAAATTTTTCTGGAGATGGGCCCCACTTAAAAACCCTGCACTGTTTATGCTTAGTTCATAAACAGTGTGGGTTGTAAAATTAGGTGAGTTTTAAGGTCTTTATTGTGTTACAAGTACAATTGAGGGCACTGGTTTAATTGTTTATATGTGGTGAACTTTTCTGTCCCTTAGCTCCGTTTAATTTGGCATGAAGATTTACGTTAATTATGTAATTGTGGGGATTATTCAGCATTTGGGGACAGTTATTGAAAACAGTTTCTTGATCTATAACTTTGATGCTATGATTCAACTATGGTAATGATTGTTGTAACTAATTATTTGGTATCTGTCTTTATTGACAGTCAGATAATGTAATCATAAATGTATTATTGGAATATTTGGGTTTCATGTTCTGTTAGTTCAATATGAAGTTTTAGTTGTAAAATATTTGTACAATCAATGCTTTCAATTTGACTGACTGCAGGTTTGACCCAAAATAAGTATTGTTTTAAGCTCTATGTAAGCTATTTTTTGTTTTTTAAGTAAATGTTTTGTTTTTTTTCTTCTATTTTACTGTAGATGTTGGAGAACCTGGAGGACCATCAGGTGGCGCTATTGCTGGAATAATAATTATATGTTTGATAGTTACTTGTGGTGCTGCTGGAGGCTTCTTTATCTGCAAAAGAAAGTGAGTTTTTAACTTTTTACATTTAAACAAAACAGTAGACATAAAAGCATATCTTTAGCTATGGCAATAAGATTTTTGAAACTGAAATAAAAATGTCTTTTGAGTTTTTTCCTCATTAAAATTACATTATTTAAGGAGGTTATCTTACTATTATTTTCACAGATATATACTATGCATACCTGTTTTATTTAACTTTTTGACTATGTTCACGTTTTCTTGTCTTCTTTCCATATTTAGAAAAAATGTCAACAACGAACCTCACTCCAGCAAGACAGGTTAGTATTTAAAATTGATCTTAGCTATCCTACATTTCATTGATAGACAAACACTATTGGGATAAAATGTAATGTATTTGATTTCATGTTTTTAAAACAGAGAGCTTTCTTTCTTTTTCTGAAATAGATTTGGCTGTTA